>NC_135816.1:100069921-100077421 GCF_964213995.1 Mustelus asterias
TCTCTCTCTCTGCCCCCTTCTCTCTGTCTCTGCTCCCCTCTCTCTCTGCCCCCCTCTCTCTCTCTGCCCCCCCCTCTCTCTCTCTGCCCCCTCTCTCTCTCTCTCTGCCCCCCCCTCTCTCTCTCTCTGCCCCCCTCTCTCTCTCTCTGCCCCCCTCTCTCTCTCTCTGCCCCCCTCTCTCTCTCTCTCTGCCCCCCCCCTCTCTCTCTCTGCCCCTCCCTCTCTCTCTCTGCCCCCCTCTCTCTCTCTGCCCCCCCCCTCTCTCTCTGCCCCCCTCTCATTCTCTGTCTCACCCCACTCTTTCTGTCTCCCCCCCCTGCCCCTGCCATGTCTCTCTCTCTCTGGCTCTCCCTCTCTCTCTCAGTCTCCCCCCCACCCCGCCTCTATCTCCCCCCTTCACTCTCTCTCTCTGTCTCCGCCCCCCCCTCTCTCTCTCCCCCCTCTTTCTATCTCTGCCCCCCTCTCTCTATGTCTCTCCCCCCTCTCTCTGTCTCTACCCTCCTCATTCTCTGTCTCCCACCTTCTCTCTCTGTCTCTTTCCCTTTCTGTCGCTCCGCACCCCCCTCCCCCCCCCCCGGCACCTCTCTGGCTCTCCGTCCCTCTCTCTCTCTGGGTCTCCTTCACTCTCTCTGGCTCTCTCTCTGACTCGACCCTCTCTCGCTCTCTCTGGCTCTCCCTCCCTCTCTCTCTGGCTCTCCCTCTCCCCATCCCTCTCTACCCCTCCCCACCCCCCCTCTCTGGCTCTCCCACCCCCACCTCTCTCTTTCTCGCTCTCTCTCTCTCTGTGTGGCTCTCCCCTTTTCTCTCTCTCTGTGGCTCTCCCCACCCCCCTCTGTTCCCCCCCTGCCTCTCCTCTCTCTCTCTCTCTGCCTCTTTCCCTCGCCCTCTCTCTCTCCCTCTGGCTCTCCCCCCTCTCTCTCTGTCTCCTCTTTTCCCTTCCCCCCCTCTCTCTCTCTCTGTGTCCCGCCCCCACCCTCTGTCTCCTCCCACCCTCTCTGTCTCCTATCCAACCCCCCCTCCCCCCCCGCCTCCACCACCCCGGTCTCTCTCTGGCTCTCCTCCTTTCCCTTTGCCTCCCCCCCCCCCCCCACTTTCTCTCTCTCTGCCTCTCCCCCTCGCTCACTCTCCCCCTATCCCCCCCTGCCTCCACCGCTCTCCCCTCTCCGCCTGGCCCTCCCCCTCTCCGCCTGGCCCTCCCCCTCTCCGACTGGCCCTCCCCCTCTCCGACTGGCCCTCCCCCTCTCCGACTGGCCCTCCCCCTCTCCGACTGGCCCTCCCCCTCTCCGACTGGCCCTCCCCCTCTCCGACTGGCCCTCCCCCTCTCCGACTGGCCCTCCCCCTCTCCGACTGGCCCTCCCCCTCTCCGACTGGCCCTCCCCCTCTCCGACTGGCCCTCCCCCTCTCCGACTGGCCCTCCCCCTCTCCGACTGGCCCTCCCCTCTCCGACTGGCTCTCCCCCTCTCCGCCTGGCTCTCTCCCTCTCCGACTGGCTCTCCCCCCTCTCCACCTGGCTCTCCCCCTCTCCGCCTGGCTCTCCCCCTCTCTCCGCCTGGCTCTCTCCTCTCCGCCTGGCTCTCCCCCTCTCCCCGCCTGGCCCTCTCCGCCTGGCTCTCTCCCCTCTCCGCCTGGCTCTCCCTCTCCCCTCTCCGCCTGGCTCTCTCCCTCTCCGCTGGCTCTCTCCCTCTGGCTGGCTCTCTCCCTCTCCGTCTGGCTCTCTCCCTCTCCGCCTGGCTCTCTCCCTCTCGCCTGGCTTCCCTTCCGCTGGCCTCCGCCTGGCTCTCCCCCTCTCCGCCTGGCTCTCCCCTCTCCGCCTGGCTCTCTCCCTCTCCGCCTGGCTTTCTCCGCCTGGCTCTCCCCTCTCCGCCTGGCTCTCTCCCTCTCCGCCTGGCTCTCCCCTCTCCGCCTGGCTCTCCCCTCTCCGCCTGGCTCTCTCCCTCTCCGCCTGGCTCTCTCCCTCTCCGCCTGGCCCTCCCCCTTTCCGCCTGGCTCTCCCTCTATATCTGCATAATCTTTCCTGTTAATAAGGGTGTTGTTGTGTTTATTCTCTTAACTGGTGACCAAAAGTTATTACACTGGCGACGAGGGTAAAAGCAAGCCTCAAACTGTGAGATAACAGTTTACCTTGAATTTGAGATAAAGTAATTACAAAAATGCCCCTGTTTGGACGGACAGATCATTTTGATGTCTCCCTGGAAGACTGGACACAATAAATAGAGCGTTTGTGACAGAACATCCCGGCCAACGCAATAGAGGAGGAAAGAAAGAGAAAGGTAATCCTCCTCATGCATGTGGGACCCAGGCTTCCAAATTGATTCATCGTCTCACTACCCTGAGCATGCCCAACTCAAAGTCTTTCAGTGAGATTATTCAATGGGAAAGTCAATTTTCCATCTGGAACCAGCATTGTATGGATTTCACTTGAATAGGAGGGGGGTGAGTCCCAGGCAAAACTATTGCACCTTATATCACCAAATTGAAGCAAATCGCAGAGCACGACAACTTGAGGACCACTTTGAATGATGAGCTGCAGGACAGGTTAGTCTGTTGGAGTGAATAATAAGGCTATTCAACGGAAGTTACGAGCAGAGGCAGATGTGAATTTTAAGCGAGTGTTGGAAATAGCGCTGGCAATGGAGAGCACTGAAAGGGTGCACAAGAGTTAGAAAGTGCGAAAATGACGCCACTCACCAGTTCGGGTGGGAACCTGCAGTCAGCAGTGGGGCCAAAAATGAAGATGTAACCGTGAAGCGGAAAGCAAATTCAGCCACAAATAAAACATGAAGACGTCGAAGAGGAAATCGATTGGCAAAGCAGAATGTTACCATTGTGAGGGCAACCACTCCGCTGAATCCCGCAGGTATAAAGAGGATGATTGGCTTCTCTGTCACTGGAAAGACCATTTAAGGCAACGGTGCAAAAGCAAATCAATTCTACCCAGTACCTGATTAAGTAGAGAGTCACAAGTATATATGGAGGAAGTTAGCAACACCGATTTAGATGTTCACACCCTGTTTAATGTCCCTAGAAGATGAGAAGGGGGATTTAATAATAGGAAACGAGGAAATGGCCGAGGCCTTAAACAAGTTTTTTGTGTCGGTCTTCACAGTGGAGGACACAAATAACTTACCGATAATTGACGGTCATGGAACTGTAGGGGGTGAGGAACTTAAAACGATCACTATTACTAAAGATGTAGTGCTGGGTAGGCTAATGGGACTAAAGGTAGACAAGTCCCCTGGTCCGGATGGAATGCATCCCAGGGTACTAAAAGAAACGGCAGAATAGCAAATGCATTAGTTGTAATTTATCAAAATTCGCTGGACTCTGGGGAAGTGCCAGCTGATTGGAAAACAGCTAATGTGACGCCACTGTTTAAAAAAGGAGGTAGACAAAAGGTGGGTAACTACAGGCCAGTTAGCTTAACATCCGTAGTTGGGAAAATGCTGGAATCTATCATTAAGGAAGAAATAGCAGAACACCTGGAAAAGAATGGTTCAATCAAGCAGACGCAGCATGGATTCACGAAGGGAAAGTCATGTTTGACTAATTTACTGGAATTTTTTGAGGATATAATGAGTGCGGTTGACAGAGGGGAACCGGTGGATGTGGTGTGTTTAGATTTCCAGAAGGCATTCGATAAGGTGCCTCACAAAAGGTTGCTGCATAAGATAAAGGTACATGGAGTTGGGGGTAAAGTGTTAGCGTGGATTGAGGATTGGCTATCCAACAGAAAGCAGAGAGTCGGAATAAATGGATGCTTTTCCGGTTGGCAATCAGTGACTAGTAGCGTGCCGCAGGGATCGGTGTTGGGGCCTCAACTATTTACCATATACATAGACGATCTGGAGGAGGGGACTGAGTGTGGGGTAACAAAGTTTGCGGATGACACAAAGATGAGTGGGAAAGCAAATTGCGTGGAGGACACAGAGTCTGCAGAGAGATTTGGATCGGCTAAGTGAGTGGGCGAGGATCTGGCAGATGGAGTATAACGTTGGTAAGTGTGAGGTTATCCACTTTGGAAGGAATAATAGTAAAATGGAATATTATTTAAACGGTGAAAAATTACAACATGCTACTGTGCAGAGGGACCTGGGGGTCCTTGTGCATGAATCACAAAAACCCAGTTTGCAGGTGCAGCAGGTGATCAAGAAGGCAAATGGAATGTTGGCCTTTATCGCGAAGGGGATGGAGTATAAAAGCAGGGAGGTCTTGCTGCAACTGTACAGGGTACTGGTGAGGCCGCAACTGGAGTACTGTGTACAATTTTGGTCCCCTTATTTAAGAAAGGGTATATTAGCTTTGGAGGGGATACAGAGAAGGTTCACCAGGTTGATTCCGGAGATGAGGGGGTTAGCTTATGAGGAGAGATTGAGTAGACTGGGCCTGTACTCTGGAGTTTAGAAGGTTGAGGGGCGATCTTAGAGAGAGACATATAAGATAATGAAGGGACTCGACAGGGTAGAAGCAGTGAGGTTATTTCCACTTACAATGGAAACAAGAACTAGGGGGCATAGCCTCAAAATACAGGGGAGTCAATTTAGAACAGAGTTGAGGAGGAACTTCTCCCAGAGGGTCGTGAATCTTTGGCATTCTCTGCCCAATGAAGCAGTGGAGGCCAACTCGTTAAATGTGTTTAAGTCACAGATCGATAGATTTTTAACCATTAAGGGAATTAAGGGTTATGGGGAGCGGGCGGGTAAGTGGAACTGAACCCACTATCAGATCAGCCATGATCTTATTGAATGGCGGAGCAAGCTTGAGGGGCTAGATGGCCTACTCCTGCTCCTATTTCATATGTTCTTATGTTCTTATGAAAGTGGGCAAGATAGCCCCCAGTATTGTAATGTTCCCGGTAAATGGAAAGCCTCTTAAAGTGGAAGCAGACACTGGGGCATCTGCTACTGTGATAGGTCACCTTCAGAAAACAGAGTGGGAGCCAGCCATTGAACTTAAAGAAGACTGCAGCAAAGTTAACAATGAACACAGCAGAAGCCATAAAGATAATGCGCATGACAACAGTACCTAAGAACCTAGAATAATACAGCACAAGAACAGGCCCTTTGGCCCACCGAGCCTGCCCCGATATCCAGTTTCTATCCCACTGTTCACCATTTGTCTATCAAGATACATTTGAACAATTCCACCACATCCATTGGCAGTGCGCTCCAGGCACCCACCACCCTCTGTGTGAAAAACTTTCTCAACATGTCTCCCTTAAACTTGCCACTTCTTACCTTAAACCTTTTCCCCCTTGTCGTCGACCCTTCCACCCAGTCTGCCCGAGCCCCCAGTATTAATAGCATCAGGTGAAGGACAAAGTCTTCTGCGCCGCAATTGGCTTAAGGAAATCAAGTCAAATTGGACTGAGACTTTCCAAGTGCGGGAAGGAGGATTACTTGAACTGATTAAGAAATATGAGAGTGTCTTCAGTGACGTGTTAGGCAGTGGAAGATCTGTGTAAATCCATGGGCGACCCCTTGGTTTTTTTAGGGCAAGACCAGTACCGTATGCCGTAAGAGAAAAGATGGATACTGAATTTAAGAGATTTGAAGAACTCGGCATCATCCAGCAAGTTCAGTTCACGGAATGGGCAGCATCCATAGTACCCGTGTTGAAACCAGAGAAGACCATCCCCATTTGTGGGGACAACTAGTTAACAGCTAATCAGGCTGTCAAATTGGATAAATATCCAATCCTGAAGATTGGAGACCCATATGCAAAGCTGGCTGGAGGTCCATCTTATACAAAGCTGGAGTTAAGTATGTCAGCAACTCAAATTAGACAATGTTTCCCGAGGTTATTGCAGGTAAACACAAAAAGGTTTGTTCCAGAATATGCCCCTGCCCTTTGGTGTACTGTCGGCACGTGCTACTTTCCAGAACACAACGGAAAGTATGTTGCAAGAGTTGCCACGAATTATAGTATATCTTGATTATGTTCTTGTAACTGGATCGACAGAAGCCGAGCACCGAGCTGACTTGGAGGAGGTGCAGAAGGAATTGCAAAAGGCTGGATTCAGTTCAAGAAGGAGAAAGCACCGAACCTAGTGAACCTTGTAGCTTCACAAGGATTACACCCATAGAAGACGTGGTCAAGGCCACAGCCTCCAAAACACATCTGTGCTCAAGTCATTTTTAGGAATGGTGAATTACTGTGGATGTTTTTTTTAAACCAAACCTGTCAATGTTATTGGCCCACCCCCTTCACATGCTGTTGGTTTTGGAAGACACCCCAGAAAGAAGCTTTCAACAGAGTAAAGCATTTGCTGCATTTTTCAAGCTTGTGACCTATTGTGACCTATCTTAGGAATTGGTGCTGGTCAGTGATACCTCCCCATATGGTGTTGTCCCATGAGATGGACGATGGATCTGAAAGGCTGATAGGGTATGTGGTTAGCACTGCTGCCTCACAGCACCAGGGTCCTGGGTTCGATTCCCAGCTTGGGTCAGTCTGTGTGGAGTTTGCACATTCTCCCCGTGTCTGTGTGCGTTTCCTCCGGGTGCTCCGGTTTCCTCCCACAGTCCAACGATGTGTGAGTTTGGTGGATTGGCCATGCTAAATTGCCCCTTAGTGCCAGGGGGACTAGCTAGAGTAAATGCATGGGGTTATGGGGATAGGGCCTGAGTGGGATTGTGGTCAGTGCAGACTCGATGGGCTGAATGGCCTCCTTCTGCACTGTAGGATTCTATGATTCCATGATCTATCTCTGGAAAACCCTCTGAGAGGCTGAAAAAGGCAACTCACAAATCGAGAAAGAAGGATTATCAATAGTTTTTGGTGTGAAGAAATTCCATCAGTACTTACACGGCAAGCATAGAACCAAAGATTCCCTACGGTGCAGAAGTAGGCCATTCGGCCCATCGAGCCTGCACCGACAATGATCCCACCCCATATATTTACCCTGCTAGTCCCCCTGACACCAATGGACAATTTAGCATGGCCAATCCACCTAACCTGCACATTTTTGGAGTGTGGGAGGAGACCGGAGCACCCGGAGGAAACCCACGCAGACACGGGGGGAACGTGCGAATTCCACACAGACAGTGACCCAAGCCGGGAATTGAACCCGAGCTCCTGGCACTGTGAGGCAGCGATACTAACCACTAGTGCCACCGTGCCACCCCATTGTTTCTGATCACAAACCGTTTTGGGGTCTTTTTAAAGAAGACAAGGTTATTCCGTCAATCGCATTGGCAAGAATTCAGCATTGGGTGTTAATCCTCTCCACCTACAAATATACCTTTAAGCACCAGCCTGGAAAACACATAGCGAATGCAGATGCACTTAGTCGCCTATCTTTGCAAGAGAGTGTCGCACCTCCCCCAGTACCAGAGGAAATTGTCATGGCACTGAATTCCTTAGACACATTCCCAGTGTCAGCGAACACACCAATTACTGGACCAGTCCGGATCCATTGCTGTCCAAAGTGAGGCACAGGATAGTAATTGGATGGGCTAATGAGCCAGTTTCTGAAGAGATGGAACTATGTTATATATGAAA
>NC_135816.1:100082421-100185557 GCF_964213995.1 Mustelus asterias
GAGCACTACAGGCCAGCATTGGAGCCTGGGCTTGTGCGTGACTGTGTGTGCATGAGTGTGTGTATGACAGTGCGGGTGCGAGAGTGTGAGAGTGTGTGTGTGTGATTGTGTGATTGTGAGTGTGTGTGTGTGTGTGTGTGAGTATGTGTGTGTGTCAGTGTGTGTGTGTGTGTGTGTGTGTATGTGTGTGTGTCAGTGTGTGTGTGTGTATGTGTGTGTCAGTGTGTGTCAGTGTGTGTGTGAGTGTGAGTATGTGTGTGTCAGTGTGTATGTGTGTGTGAATGTGAGTATGTGTGTGAGTGTGAGTATGTGTGTCAGTGTGTGTGTGAGTATCAGTATGTGTGAGTGTGAGTATGTTTGTTTTAGTGTGTGTGTGTATGTGTGTGTCAGTGTGTGTGAGTGTGAGTATGTGTGTGTCAGTGTGAGTGTGAGTATGTGTGTGTCAGTGTGTGTGTGTGTGTGTGAGAATGTGTGTGTCAGTGTGTGTGTGAGTGAGTGTGAGTATGTGTGTGAGTGTGAGTATGTGTGTGTCAGTGTGTGTGAGTGTGAGTTGTGTGTGTGTGTGAGTGAGTGTGAGTATGTGTGTGTCAGTGTGTGTGTGTGTGAGTGTGAGTATGTGTGTGAGTGAGTGTGAGTATGTGTGTGAGTGTGAGTATGTGTGTGTCAGTGTGTGTGAGTGTGAGTTGTGTGTGTGTGTGAGTGAGTGTGAGTATGTGTGTGTCAGTGTGTGTGTGAGTGAGTGTGAGTATGTGTGTGTCAGTGTGTGTGTGTGTGTGAGTGTGAGTATGTGTGTGAGTGAGTGTGAGTATGTGTGTGTCAGTGTGTGTGAGTGTGAGTGTGTGTGTGTGTGTGTGTGAGTGAGTGAGTGTATGTGTGTGAGTGAGTGTGAGTATGTGTGTGTGTGTGTATGTGTGTGTGTGTGTGAGTGTGAGTATGTGTGTGTGTGTGTGAGTGTGTGTGTGTGTATGTGTGTGTGTGTGTATGTGTGTGTGTGTGTGAGTGTGAGTATGTGTGTGTGTGTGAGTGTGACTGTGAGTATGTGTGTGTCAGTGTGTGTGAGTATGTGTGTGTCAGTGTGTGTGAGTGTGAGTATGTGTGTGTCAGTGTGTGTGTGAGTGAGTGGAACTCATGCAGTCCCACAATGGGTGTGATCCAGACACTAGGCCGGGCTTGAAGCCTGCGAGTTACCTGCACTGTGTGCGCAGGCCTCAGTAACCCACACACACCGGGAGAGATTGGGCACGACAGGCCGAGACTGGAGGCTGGATCCGTGAATCCTGTCTCTGAAACATTTCAGACATTCCTGAATGTGTCAGTCACCCCCTCCATCCCCACATCCCCCCCCGCTCACCGACCACAATTGTCCCTAAACTCAACAGCTGGCCAACCAACTCCATAAGCTCGATGGGTGGGCCGTGCAGCGAGGGCTGCTGGCGAGAGGCAGAAAGAGGTCGGTGGGTCAGTAATGAGGCGAGGAGCCAGCATTCATACTGTGTATGTGTGCGTTTTAAATAATGGGTCAAGGCCCATCAGCAGGGGGGGCATTCCTTTCAGTCTCGAATTCTCCAAACCCTGCGGCCCCACATCTCTCGCTGCCGTTCGGTCAAGGGCCTTACAGTGAAAAGAATTCCGACCAACTACTTTGTCAAAAGGCTGCATTATTCCAACACCAGCTCCCACAGCCGCAAGCCTGTACGCTCACTTAACCGCACCCAATTCCTCCCCCACCCCCCCCCCCCCCCAACCCCCCCACAACCTCCTCTCGCCTCCCCTCCCCTCAGTGGAAATGTTCCTGAGGACAGGACAGCACAAACTCAGAGGGAGGGAGCACAGCTCCACACTGTGCATAGACACCCGGAGAGATCTGGGCTTGCAGGTCCACAGGCCCTCAAAAGTGGCAGCACAGGTGGAGAAGGTGCTGAAGAAACTATATGGCATGCTTGCTTTCATCGGACGGGGCATAAAAGTTGGCAAATTATGTTACAATGATATGAAACATTGGTTAGGTCACATCTGGAATACCGTGTCCAATTCTGGTCACCACACGACCAGAAGGACGCGGAGGCTTTGGAGGGAGCACAGAAAAGGTTTACCAGGATGTTGCCTGGTATGGAGCGTATTAGTTATGAGGAGAGATTGAATCAACTGGGATTGTTCTCCCTGGAAAGACAGAGGCTGAGGGGCGACCTGATAGAAGGTTATAAAATTATAGACAGGGTGAACAGTTGGAAGCTTTTTCCCAGGACAGAAATGACAATTACAAGGGGGCACAAGTTCAAGATAACGGGGGGGGTGGTTCAGTGGAGGTGTGCGGGGGAAGAGTTTTTACACAGAGGGTGGTGGGGGCCTGGAATGCACTGCCAAGTGAGGTGGTTGAGGCAGATACATTAGCGACATTTAAGACTTATCTGGATAGACACATGAACAGACGGGGAATAGAAGGATACAGGTGGTTGGTCGAGACAGGACAATGCGATCGGCTCAGGCTTGGAGGGCAGAAGGGCCTGTTCCTGTGCTGTTCTTTGTTCTAACATTACCTGGGGGGCTCAGAACCTCGGGTTACGAGACCGGAGGATTTGGCTTGCAGGTTGAGTCCGTAATTAAGAAAGCAAATGTAATGTTGTCATTTATCTCAAGAGGCTTGGAATACAAAAGCAGGGATGTACTTCTGAGGCTTTATAAAGCACTGGTTAGGCCCCATTTGGAGTACTGTGAGCAATTTTGGGCCCCACACCTCAGGAAGGACATACTGGCACTGGAGCGGGTCCAGCGGAGATTCACACGGATGATCCCAGGAATGGTAGGCCTGACATACGATGAACGTCTGAGGATCGTGGGATTATATTCATTGGAGTTTAGGAGCTTGAGGGGAGATCTGATAGAAACTTACAAGATAATGAACGGCTTAGATAGGATGGACGTAGGGAAGTTGTTTCCATTAACAGGGGAGACTAGGACGCGGGGGCACAGCCTTAGAATAAAAGGGAGTCACTTTAGAACAGAGATGAGGAGAAATTTCTTCAGCCAGAGAGTTGTGGGTCTGTGGAATTCATTGCCACAGAGGGCTGTGGAGGCCGAGACGTTGAGCGTCTTCAAGACAGAAATTGATAAATTCTTGATTTCTCGAGGAATTAAGGGCTATGGGGAGAGAGCGGGTAAATGGAGTTGAAATCAACCATGATTGAATGGTGGAGTGGACTCGATGGGCCGAATGGCCTTACTTCCGCTCCTATGTCTTATGGTCTTATGGCTGAGCTGGTCAAAATTGGGAAGGGATTTTGGTGAGGTGAATAACCGCTTCCAGCAACAGGAAGTTAAAGTTTTTTTAAAGTTTATTTTATTAGTGTCACAAGTAGGTTTACATTAACACTGCAGTGAAGTTACTGTGAAATTCCCCTAGTTGCCACAGTCCGGCGCCTGTTTGGGTAACACTGAGGGAGAATTTAGCATGGTCAATGCACCTAACCTGCACGTCTTTCAGACTGTGGGGTCTGTAGCCAGAGCTGGGAGGCTGAAGGAGGACGCTCAGCCCATCAAGCTTCTGCTGGGCAGCCTCTTTGGGAGTTCCTATCCCATCCACCCCACGTCTTTCCCTGCTCTCTCTTTTCTCCGCACAGCCCTGTTTTCCCTCCAAGGTTACCGATTCCCCTTTTGAAAGCTCCGACTGAATCTGCTTCCACCGTCCTCCCCGGCAGCCTGCTCCAGATCACAACACCTCACTGTGTAAAATAAATCTTTCCTCATCGTCTCGGCGTCTCTCCAATCGGTGTCCCTTGGGTTCACCACCCTTCTGCCACTGGAAATGACTTTGTCCCTCACTCACCCGATGGAAATGCCTCACAATTTTTGAGACAGCTTGATTAAATCTCCAACTTAACCTTCCCTCCTCAAAGGAGAACAGTCCCAGCCTTCTCTCTCCGAGTTAAACAACGTCCCTCATTCCCCTGGTACCATTCTGCTCAATCCCTCTTCAACCTTCTCTAACCCAAACAGAACAATTGTTTCATAGTTTCAGCTAATACTTACAGCAGTTTAGGTGGTGTAGGTACGGGGTGTAGAATATTCATGGCGGGATCGACTTTGGCTCAAAAGGGATTGGGGACAGACGGAGACAGGAAAGTAGATGAGGAGCAGGAGGTCAGGAGAAGCATTTTTGAGGGGCTAAGTGGCTGATATTTCGCTTGTTCTAAAGTCTGTATCATCTTCAGACTGTGCAGCACTCCCTCAGCACGGACCCTCTGACAGTGCGGCACTCCCTCAGCACGGACCCTCTGACAGTGCGGCACTCCCTCAGTACTGACCCTCTGACAATGCAGCACTCCCTCAGCACGGACCCTCTGACAGTGCAGCACTCCCTCAGCACTGACCCTCTGACAGTGCAGCACTCCCTCAGCACTGACCCTCTGACAGCGCGGCACTCCCTCAGCACAGACCCTCTGACAGTGCAGCACTCCCTCAGCACTGACCCTCTGACAGTGCGGCACTCCCTCAGCACTGACCCTCTGACAGTGCGGCACTCCCTCAGCACTGACCCTCTGACAGTGCAGCAGTCCCTCAGCACAGACCCTCTGACAGTGCAGCACTCCCTCAGCACAGACCCTCTGACAGTGCAGCACTCCCTCAGCACTGACCCTCTGACAGTGCGGCACTCCCTCAGCACTGACCCTCTGACAGTGCGGCACTCCCTCAGCACTGACCCTCTGACAGTGCAGCAGTCCCTCAGCACAGACCCTCTGACAGTGCGGCACTCCCTCAGCACGGACCCTCTGACAGTGCGGCACTCCATCAGCACTGACCCTCTGACAGTGCAGCACTCCCTCAGCACAGACCCTCTGACAGTGCGGCACTCCCTCAGCACTGACCCTCTGACAGTGCAGCACTCCCTCAGCACTGACCCTCTGACAATGCAGCCTTCAGTACTGACCCTCCGACATTGTGGCCCTCCCTCAGTACTGACACTCTGACATTGCGGCCCTCTCTTAGTACTGACCCTCTGATTGTACCATAGAACCATAGAAAATTACAGCTCAGAAACAGGCCTTTTGGCCCTTCTTGTCTGTGCCGAACCATTTTTTGCCTAGTCCCACTGACCTGCACTTGGACCATATCCCTCCACACCCCTCTCATCCATGAACCCGTCCAAGTTTTTCTTAAATGTTAAAAGTGACCTCGCATTTACCACTTTATCCGGCAGCTCATTCTACACTCCCACCACTCTCTGCGTGAAGAAGCCCCCCCTAATATTCCCTTTAAACTTTTCTCCTTTCATCCTTAACCCATGCCCTCTAGTTTTTTTCTCCCCTCGCCTCAGCGGAAAAAGCCTGCTTGCATTCACTCTATCTATACCCATCAAAATCTTATACACCTCTATCAAATCTCCCCTCAATCTTCTACGCTCCAGGGAATAAAGTCCCAACCTATTCAATCTCTCTCTGTAACTCAGCTTCTCAAGTCCCAGCAACATCCTTGTGAACCTTCTCTGCACTCTTTCAATCTTATTTACATCCTTCCTGTAACTAGGTGACCAAAACTGTACACAATACTCCAAATTCGGCCTCACCAATGCCTTATATAACCTTACCATAACACTCCAACTTTTATACTCGATACTCCGATTTATAAAGGCCAATGTACCAAAGGCACTCTTTCCGACCCTATCCACCTGTGACGTCACTTTTAGGGAATTCTGTACCTGTATTCCCAGATCCCTCTGTTCAACTGCACTCTTCAGAGTCCTACCATTTACCCTGTACGTTCTACTTTGGTTTGTCCTTCCAATGTGCAATATCTCACACTTGTCTGCGTTAAATTCCATTTGCCATTTTTTAGCCCATTTTTCTAGTTGGTCCAAATCCCTCTGCAAGCTTTGAAAACCTTCCTCACTGTCCACTACACCTCCAATCTTTGTATCATCAGCAAACTTGCTGATCCAATTTACCACATTATCATCCAGATCATTGATATAGATGACAAACAACAATGGACCCAACACCGATCCCTGCGGCACACCACTAGTCACAGGCCTCCACTCAGAGAAGCAATCCTCCACAACCACTCTCTGGCTTCTTCCATTGAGCCAGTATCTAATCCAATTTACTACCTCCCCATGTATACCTAGCGACTGAACCTTCCTAACTAACCTCCCATGAGGGACCTTGTCAAAGGCCTTGCTGAAATCCAGGTAGACACCATCCACCGCCTTCCCTTCATCCACTTTCCTGGTAACCTCCTCGAAAAACTCTAATAGATTGGTCAAACATGACCTACCACGCACAAAGCCATGTTGACTCTCCCTAATAAGTCCCTGTCTATCCAAATATTTGTAGATCCTATCCCTTATCACACCTTCCAATAACTTGCCCACCACCGACGTCAAACTTACTGGCCTATAATTTCCCGGATTTCTTTTGGAACCTTTTTTAAACAACGGAACAACATGAGCCACCCTCCAATCATCCGGCACCTCCCCCGTGAATACTGACATTTTAAATATGTCTGCCAGGGCCCCTGCAAGTTCAACACTAGCTTCCCTCAAGGTCCGTGGGAATACCCTGTCTGGTCCTGGGGATTTATCCACTCTGATTTAACATAGAACATAGAACATAGAAAGCCACAGCACAAACAGGCCCTTCGGCCCACAAGTTGCGCCGATCACATCCCCACCTCTAGGCCTATCTATAGCCCTCAATCCCATTAAATCCCATGTACTCATCCAGAAGTCTCTTAAAAGACCCCAACGAGTTTGCCTCCACCACCACCGACGTCAGCCGATTCCACTCACCCACCACCCTCTGAGTGAAAAACTTACCCCTGACATCCCCCCTGTACCTACCCCCCAGCACCTTAAACCTGTGTCCTCTCGTAGCAACCATTTCAGCCCTTGGAAATAGCCTCTGAGAGTCCACCCTATCCAGACCCCTCAACATCTTGTAAACCTCTATCAGGTCACCTCTCATCCTTCGTCTCTCCAGGGAGAAGAGACCAAGCTCCCTCAACCTATCCTCATAAGGCATGCCCCCCAATCCAGGCAACATCCTTGTAAATCTCCTCTGCACCCTTTCAATGGCTTCAACATCTTTCCTGTAATGAGGTGACCAGAACTGCGCGCAGTACTCCAAGTGGGGTCTAACCAGGGTCCTATAAAGCTGCAGCATTATCTCCCGACTCCTAAACTCAATCCCTCGATTAATGAAGGCTAGTACGCCATACGCCTTCTTGACCGCATCCTCCACCTGCGAGGCCGATTTAAGAGTCCTATGGACCCGGACCCCAAGGTCCTTCTGATCCTCTACACTGCTAAGAATGGTACCCTTCATTTTATACTGCTGCTCCATCCCATTGGATCTGCCAAAATGGATCACTACACACTTATCCGGGTTGAAGTCCATCTGCCACTTCTCCGCCCAGTCTTGCATTCTATCTATGTCTCGCTGCAACTTCTGACATTTGCCTCAAGACAGCGAGCACCTCCTCCCCTTTAATCTGTAAAGGTCCCATGACCTCCCTACCTGTTTGCCCTATTTCCGTAGACTCCATGCCCATTTCCTCAGTAAATACGGATGCAAAAAAAACATTTAGTATCTCCCCCATCTCTTTTGGTTCCATACACAGTCTACCACTCTGGTCTTCAAGAGGACCAATTTTATCCCTCACTATCCTTTTGCTCCTAACATACCTATAGAAGCTCTTTTAATTTTCCTTCACTCTGTCTGCCAAAGCAACCTCATGTCTTCTTTTAGCCCTCCTGATTTCCCTCTTAAGTAACTTCTTGCACTTTTCATACTCCTCGAGCATCTGATCTGTTCCTTGCTGCCTGTACATTTCATACAACTCTCTCTTCCTCTTAATCAGTGTTACAATCTCCCTCAAGAACCAAGGTTCCTTATTCCTATTTACTTTGCCTTTAATCTGACAGGAACATACAAACTCTGCACTCTCAAAATTTCTCCTTTGAAGGCCTCCCACTTTCCATTTACATCCTTACCAGAGAACAGCCTGTGCCGATCCACACTTCCCAGATCCCTTCTCATTTCATCAAATTTGGCCTTTTTCCAGTTCAGAACTTCAACCCGAGGGCCAGATCTATCCTTATCCACGATCAGGTTGAAACTAATGGCATTATGATCACTGGATCCAAAGTGTTCCCTCACACTCACATCCATCACCTGCCCTAACTCATTTCCCAATAGGAGATCCAATATCGCACCCTCTCTAGTTGGCACCTCTATATACTGATGTAGAAAATTCTCCTGAACACATTTTACAAACTCTACCCCGTCTAAACCTTCAACAGTATGCGAGTCCCAATCTATATGTGGAAAATTAAAATCCCCTACTATCACAACTTTGTGTTTCCTGCAGTTGTCAGCTATCTCTCCGCTGATTTGCTCCTCCAATTCTCGCTGACTACTGGGTGGTCTATAATACAACCCCATTAATATGGTCATACCTTTCCTGTTTCTCAGCTCCACCCATAGGGCCTCTGTAGACAAGCTCCATAATCTATCCTGCCTGAGTACCGCTGTAACATTTTCCCTGACCAACAATGCCACCCCCCCACCTTTTATCCCTCTGCCTCTATCCCACCTGAAACATTGGAACCCTGGAACATTGAGCTGCCAGTCCTGCCCCTCCTGTAGCCAAGTTTCACTAATGGCTATAATGTCATATTTCCACGTGTCTATCCACGCCTTCAGCTCATCTGCCTTCCCCACAATACTCCTGGCATTGAAATAGACACACCTCAAAAGATTATTTCCACCACACTCAACCCTTCCATTTGTGATTTTGCTTGAACTAACCTGTCTTTTTACCCCTGCTCCACTATCTGCTCTGGCACTCTGGTTCCCACCCCCCTGCAAATCTAGTTTAAACACTCCCCAATAACACTAGCAAATCTCCCTGCAAGTATATTGGTCCCCTTGTAGTTTAGGTGTAACCCGACTCTCTTGTACAGGTCCCACCTGCCCCAGAAGAGGTCCCAATGATCCAAGAATTGGAAACCCTGCCCCCTGCACCAGTTCCTCAGCCACGTGTTTATCCGCCCAAGCATCCTACCCCTACCCTCACTGGCATGTAGCTCAGGTAGCAATCCTGAGATTACTACCCTCGGGGTCCTGCTTTTTAACTTCCTTCCAAGCTCTTTGTACTCACTCTTTAGGACCTCCTCACTCTTCCTTCCTATGTCATTTGTACCGATGTGTACCACGACATCTGGCTGATCACCTTCCCACTTTAGAATGCTGCCCCTACACCTCTCCCTATCTCTGTAACCTCCTCCAATCCCTGCAATCTTCCCCATCTCTGTAACCTCCTCCAGGCCTACATCCCTCCCTATCTCTGTAACCTCCTCCAGGCCTACATCCCTCCCTATCTCTGTAATCTCCTCCAGGCCCTACACCCCTCCCTTTCTCTGTAACCTCTTCAGGACCCGACAGCCCTCCCTATCTCTGTGACCTCCTCCAATCCCTGCAGTCCTCCCCATTTACGTAAACACCTCCAGTCCCTCCAACCCTCCCAATCTCTGTAACCTCCTCCAGTCCCTACAACCCTCTCAATCTCTGTAACCTCCTCCAGCCCCGACAGCCCTCCCTATCTCTGTGACCTCCTCCAATCCCTGCAATCCTCCCCATTTATGTAAACACCTCCAGTCCCTCCAACCCTCCCAATCTCTGTAACTTCCTCCAGTCTCTACAACCCTCCCTATCTCTGTAACTTCTTCAGGACCCTACATCCCTCCCTATCTCTGTAACCTCCTCCAGCCCCGACACCCCCTCCCTATCTCTGTAACTTCCTCCAGTCTCTACAACCCTCCCTATCTCTGTAACTTCTTCAGGACCCGACATCCCTCCCTATCTCTGTAACCTCCTCCAGCCCCGACAACCCTCCCTATCTCTGTAACTTCCTCCAGTCTCTACAACCCTCCCTATCTCTGTAACTTCTTCAGGACCCTACATCCCTCCCTATCTCTGTAACCTCCTCCAGCCCCGACACCCCCTCCCTATCTCTGTAACTTCCTCCAGTCTCTACAACCCTCCCTATCTCTGTAACTTCTTCAGGACCCTACATCCCTCCCTATCTCTGTAACCTCCTCCAGCCCCGCCAACCCTCCCTATCTCTGTAACTTCCTCCAGTCTCTACAACCCTCCCTATCTCTGTAACTTCTTCAGGACCCTACATCCCTCCCTATCTCTGTAACCTCTTCCAGCCCCGACAACCCTCCCTATCTCTGTAACTTCCTCCAGTCTCTACAACCCTCCCTATCTCTGTAACTTCTTCAGGACCCTACAGCCCTCCCTATCTCTGTAACCTCCTCCAGCCCCTACAACCCTCCCTACCTCTGAACCCTCTCCAGCCCGTATAACCCTCTTTATCTCTATAACCTCTTCCAGTCACTACAACCCTCCCTATCTCTGTAATCTCCAGCCACATATTCCAACATCTCCTCACTCCTCCAATTCTGGGCTCTGGCAGGTCTCCTGATCTCAATCGCTCCGTCATGGTCCTCCAACCTTTAACTGGCTCAAGCCTTATCTCTGGAATTCCCTCCCTCAATATCTCAACCTCTATTTCTGTCTTTTCCAACATTCGTTGGCCATCTCATGTTCTCTGATTACGGCTGCTCAGGGCAATCTTTTAAAGATGCCACTGGTAATATACAAATGCAAAAGCTTTTGCTCAACTTTTGCTGCTTTGGGCGAACGAAAGGAAACCAAGAAAGTGAGGGTAAAGTCATAAGCAGCTCCTTAAAGGGACACTGCCTCATTGTAAACGGAATCTTGAAGGAAAGTCATAACGTGAAAATATGGTCAAAGGGGTTGACAAAATAACTTCGTCCCCCATGGTGCCTCCGGGGTACGGAGGGCCGCGACCAAGCTGGCATACATCGTCAGGGATCAATGTTGCGTTTGAACACTGGGAAAGTCGGATCGTAGTTGGCACATTATTCCCACATCCCTTTCCCGGGACCTGAAGCCGGAGTTCTGAGACAGTTGAGAGAGAGAGCAGGGTCTCGGAAAGAAGGGTGATCCAGAAGCAGAAAGAGATGCAGAGGGGTCTGGGAGGACCCAAGACAGACTGGGGCAGAGGAAGAGGAGAGTTGAGATGGGAAGGATTAGAGGGGGTGGCAAGAGAAACGGGCAGGGGAAAGAGTTGGGACAGGAAGGAGTGTGAACAAGGTTGGTGGACAGTTAGACATAGAGGGGACCAGAGACAGGATTGCACAAGGGAGGGGTGGGGCAGCGGCAGGGAGAGGACAAGGGTTAAGAGAGGGGAGGATAGGGGGTGGGTTACAGCAAGGGGGGGATGGGGGTTACACAGAGGGGGAGAATGGGGATTACAGGGAGGGGGGTGTGGGTTACAGGGAGAGGGGGAGATATGGGGTTATAGGCTTTCCCTCTCTCTTTATCCCTCTGTCCTTTTTTTCTGCCTCCCTATCCCAAATCCTCGTGCTCAAGAAAGGAAGCAAGGGAGAACAGAGGGGGGTGTGGGGGACAGAGAGTGGGTAACGGGGGGACAGAGGGAATACAGAGGGGATGAAGAGGAGGGACAGAGGTGGCAGGGGATCACAGGGGATGCAGAGGGGACAGGGAGGATTAGGCATAACACAGGGAGAGACACAGAGAGAGGGTGGCAGAGAGATGGAGAGACACATGGACAGAAAGAGAGACAGACAGAGAGACGGAGAGACAATGGAACGAGTACAGGACTTGTGAAAATTGAGAGATTTAAGTTTGTGTTTATTCATTAGTGTCACAAGCAGGCTTACATTAACACTGCAATGAAGTTACTGTGAAAATCCCCTCGTCTCCACACTCTGTCATCTGTTCGGGTACACTGAGGGAGAATTTAGCATGGCCAATGCACCCAGCCAGCATGTCTTTCGGACTGTGGGAGGAAACCAGAGCACCCGGAGGAAACCCACACAGACACAGGGTGAATGTGCAGACTCTGCACAGACAGTGACCCAAAACAGTTTCAAATCTGGGTCCCTGGCACTGTGAGGCAGCAAGGCAACCATACAGCTCCCGTGTGTGCTGGGAGCAGATTCCTGGGCTGGCGGACATGTATCTGTGTTGACGGTGGGCGGGGGGCGTGTCTGTATTGAGGGGGGGGTGTCTGTATTGAGGGGGGGGGGGGTGTCTGTATTGCGGGGGGGTGTCTGTATTGAGGGGGGGGTGTCTGTATTGAGGGGGGGTGTCTGTATTGAGGGGGGGTGTCTGTATTGAGGGGGGGGTGTCTGTATTGAGGGGGGGTGTCTGTATTGAGGGGGGGGTGTCTGTATTGCGGGGGGGTGTCTGTATTGCGGGGGGTGTCTGTATTGCGGGGGGGTGTCTGTATTGAGGGGGGGGTGTCTGTATTGCGGGGGGTGTCTGTATTGCGGGGGGTGTCTGTATTGCGGGGGGTGTCTGTATTGCGGGGGGTGTCTGTATTGCGGGGGGGGTGTCTGTATTGAGGGGGGGGTGTCTGTATTGAGGGGGGGGGTGTCTGTATTGCGGGGGGTGTCTGTATTGCGGGGGGTGTCTGTATTGCGGGGGGTGTCTGTATTGCGGGGGGTGTCTGTATTGCGGGGGGGTGTCTGTATTGAGGGGGGGGTGTCTGTATTGAGGGGGGGGTGTCTGTATTGCGGGGGGTGTCTGTATTGCGGGGGGGTGTCTGTATTGAGGGGGGTGTCTGTATTGCGGGGGGGTGTCTGTATTGCGGGGGGTGTCTGTATTGAGGGGGGGGTGTCTGTATTGAGGGGGGGGTGTCTGTATTGCGGGGGGGGTGTCTGTATTGCGGGGGGGTGTCTGTATTGAGGGGGGGGTGTCTGTATTGCGGGGGGTGTCTGTATTGCGGGGGGTGTCTGTATTGCGGGGGGTGTCTGTATTGCGGGGGGTGTCTGTATTGCGGGGGGGGTGTCTGTATTGAGGGGGGGGTGTCTGTATTGAGGGGGGGGGTGTCTGTATTGCGGGGGGTGTCTGTATTGCGGGGGGTGTCTGTATTGCGGGGGGTGTCTGTATTGCGGGGGGTGTCTGTATTGCGGGGGGGTGTCTGTATTGAGGGGGGGGTGTCTGTATTGAGGGGGGGGGTGTCTGTATTGCGGGGGGTGTCTGTATTGCGGGGGGGTGTCTGTATTGAGGGGGGTGTCTGTATTGCGGGGGGGTGTCTGTATTGCGGGGGGTGTCTGTATTGCGGGGGGGTGTCTGTATTGCGGGGGGGTGTCTGTATTGAGGGGGGGGTGTCTGTATTGCGGGGGGTGTCTGTATTGCGGGGGTGTGTCTGTATTGCGGGGGGGTGTCTGTATTGCGGGGGGGTGTCTGTATTGCGGGGGGGTGTCTGTATTGCGGGGGGGTGTCTGTATTGAGGGGGGGGGTGTCTGTATTGCGGGGGTGTGTCTGTATTGCGGGGGGTGTCTGTATTGAGGGGGGTGTCTGTATTGCGGGGGGAGTCTGTATTGCGGGGGGAGTCTGTATTGCGGGGGGTGTCTGTATTGCGGGGGGGTGTCTGTATTGCGGGGGGGGGTGTCTGTATTGCGGGGGTGTGTCTGTATTGCGGGGGGGTGTCTGTATTGCGGGGGGTGTCTGTATTGCGGGGGGGGTGTCTGTATTGCGGGGGTGTGTCTGTATTGCGGGGGGTGTCTGTATTGCGGGGGTGTGTCTGTATTGCGGGGGGGTGTCTGTATTGAGGGGGGGGGTGTCTGTATTGCGGGGGGGGGTGTCTGTATTGCGGGGGTGTGTCTGTATTGCGGGGGGTGTCTGTATTGCGGGGGGTGTCTGTATTGCGGGGGGGTGTCTGTATTGCGGGGGGGTGTCTGTATTGAGGGGGGGTGTCTGTATTGAGGGGGGGTGTCTGTATTGCGGGGGGTGTCTGTATTGAGGGGGGGGTGTCTGTATTGCGGGGGGGTGTCTGTATTGCGGGGGGGTGTCTGTATTGCGGGGGGTGTCTGTATTGCGGGGGGTGTCTGTATTGCGGGGGGTGTCTGTATTGCGGGGTGTGTCTGTATTGCGGGGGGGTGTCTGTATTGAGGGGGGTGTCTGTATTGCGGGGGGGTGTCTGTATTGCGGGGGGGTGTCTGTATTGCGGGGGGGTGTCTGTATTGAGGGGGGTGTCTGTATTGCGGGGGGTGTCTGTATTGCGGGGGGTGTCTGTATTGCGGGGGGTGTCTGTATTGCGGGGGGTGTCTGTATTGCGGGGGGTGTCTGTATTGCGGGGGGTGTCTGTATTGCGGGGGGTGTCTGTATTGCGGGGGGTGTCTGTATTGAGGGCGTGTCTGTATTGAGGGGGGGTGTCTGTATTGAGGGCGTGTCTGTATTGCGGGGGGGTGTCTGTATTGAGGGGGGGGTGTCTGTATTGCGGGGGGGTGTCTGTATTGCGGGGGGTGTCTGTATTGCGGGGGGTGTCTGTATTGCGGGGGGCGTGTCTGTATTGAGGGGGGGGGTGTCTGTATTGCGGGGGGTGTCTGTATTGCGGGGGGTGTCTGTATTGCGGGGGGTGTCTGTATTGCGGGGGGCGTGTCTGTATTGAGGGGGGGGGGTGTCTGTATTGCGGGGGGTGTCTGTATTGCCAGATGGAAGAGGAGAAAGTTTGGTCTCAAACCAGTGTCCTCTGTTTGAACAGAGGGAAATATGATAGGATGAGGGATGAATTGGCTAAGGTAGACTGGGAGAGCAGGCTGGCAGGTAGGATAGCTGAGGAACAGTGGAGGATTTTTAAGGAGATCCTTTTCAGTTCTCAGCAAAAATATATTCCAGCAAAAAACAAGGATTGTAAGAAAAGGGAGAACCAGCCGTGGATAACGAAGGAAATAAAGGAGAGTATTAAAATAAAAACAGCTGCGTACAGAGTGGCCAAAAATAGTGGAGAAACAAGTGATTGGGAAAAATTTAAGAAACAACAAAGAGAGACTAAGAAAGCGATAAAGAAAGGAAGGATAGACTATGAAGCTAGGCTAGCAATTAATATAAAAAATGATAGTAAAAGTTTTTATAAATATATAAAAAGGAATAGAGTGGCTAGAGTGAATGTTGGACCCTTGGAGGACGAGAGGGGGGAGTTAATAGTGGGAAATGAGGATATGGCTGAGTCTTTAAATAAGTTTTTTGTGTCGGTCTTCACGGTGGAGGACACAAATAGTTTGCCAAATATTAACGATAGAGGGTTGGCAGCAGGAGAAATACTTAATACAATTAATGTTACCAGAGAGGCAGTGCTGGGTAGACTAATGGGACTGAAGGTGGATAAGTCCCCGGGTCCGGATGGAATGCATCCCAGGGTATTGAAAGAAATGTCAGAGGTAATAGTGGATGCGTTAGTGATTATTTATCAAAACTCGTTGCATTCTGGGGTAGTGCCGGTTGATTGGAAAACGGCTAATGTTACGCCGCTGTTTAAAAAAGGAAGGAGACAAAAGGCGGGTAACTATAGGCCGGTCAGCTTAACGTCTGTAGTAGGGAAAATGCTGGAATCCATTATTAAAGAGGAGATAGCAGGGCATCTGGATAGAAATGGTTCGATCAATCAGACGCAGCATGGATTCATGAGGGGAAAGTCGTGCTTGACGAACATGTTGGATTTTTATGAAGATGTGACTAGGGCGGTTGATGGAGGAGAACCGGTGGATGCGGTGTTTTTGGATTTCCAAAAGGCGTTTGATAAGGTGCCCCATAAAAGGCTGCTGAAGAAGATTAGGGCACACGGAGTTGGGGGTAGTGTGTTAAAGTGGATTGGGGACTGGCTATCCGACAGGAAGCAAAGAGTCGGAATAAATGGGTGTTTTTCCGGTTGGAGGAAGGTAACTAGTGGCGTGCCGCAGGGATCGGTACTCGGGCCGCAACTATTTACCATTTATATAGATGAACTGGAGGAGGGGACGGAGTGTAGGGGAACGAAGTTTGCAGACGACACAAAGATAAGTGGAAAAGTGAATCGTGTGGAGGACGGAGAAGATCTGCAGAGAGATTTGGACAGGCTGAGTGAGTGGGCGAGGATATGGCAAATGGAGTATAACGTTGAGAAATGCGAGGTTATACACTTTGGAGGAAATAATAACAAATGGGATTACTATCTCAATGGAAACAAATTAAAACATGCTACCGTGCAAAGGGACCTGGGGGTCCTTGTGCATGAGACGCAAAAGCCCAGTCTGCAGGTACAACAGGTGATCAAGAAGGCAAATGGGATGTTGGCCTATATCGCGAGGGGGATAGAATATAAAAGCAGGGATGTCTTGATGCACCTGTACAGGGCATTGGTGAGGCCGCAGCTGGAATACTGTGTGCAGTATTGGTCCCCTTATATGAGGAAGGATATATTGGCATTGGAGGGAGTGCAGAGAAGGTTCACCAGGTTGATACCGGAGATGAGGGGTTTGGATTATGAGGAGAGGCTGAGGAGATTGGGTTTGTACTCGTTGGAGTTTAGAAGGATGAGGGGGGATCTTATGGAGACTTATAAGATAATGCGGGGGCTGGATAGGGTGGAGGCGGAGAGATTCTTTCCACTTAGTAAGGAAGTTAAAACTAGAGGACACAGCCTCAAAATAAAGGGGGGTCGGTTTAAGACAGAGTTGAGGAGGAACTTCTTCTCCCAGAGGGTGGTGAATCTCTGGAATTCTCTGCCCACTGAGGTGGTGGAGGCTACCTCGCTGAATATGTTTAAAGCGCGGATGGATGGATTCCTGATCGGTAAGGGAATTAAGGGTTATGGGGATCAGGCGGGTAAGTGGTACTGATCCACGTCAGATCAGCCATGATCTTATTGAATGGCGGGGCAGGCTCGAGGGGCTAGATGGCCTACTCCTGCTCCTATTTCTTACGTTCTTATTGCGGGGGGGTGTCTGTATTGCGGGGGGTGTCTGTATTGCGGGGGGGTGCCTGTATTGCGGGGGGGTGTCTGTATTGCGGGGGGGTGCCTGTATTGCGGGGGGTGTCTGTATTGCGGGGGGTGTCTGTATTGCGGGGGGTGTCTGTATTGCGGGGGGTGTCTGTATTGCGGGGGGTGTCTGTATTGCGGGGGGTGTCTGTATTGCGGGGGGTGTCTGTATTGCGGGGGGGTGCCTGTATTGCGGGGGGTGTCTGTATTGCGGGGGGTGTCTGTATTGCGGGGGGTGTCTGTATTGCGGGGGGGTGCCTGTATTGCGGGGGGGTGTCTGTATTGCGGGGGGGTGTCTGTATTGCGGGGGGGTGTCTGTATTGCGGGGGGGTGTCTGTATTGCGGGGGGGTGTCTGTATTGCGGGGGGGTGTCTGTATTGCGGGGGGGTGTCTGTATTGCGGGGGGGTGTCTGTATTGCGGGGGGGTGTCTGTATTGCGGGGGGGTGTCTGTATTGCGGGGGGTGTCTGTATTGAGGGGGGGGGTGTCTGTATTGCGGGGGGGTGTCTGTATTGCGGGGGGGTGTCTGTATTGCGGGGGGTGTCTGTATTGCGGGGGGTGTCTGTATTGCGGGGGGTGTCTGCATTGCGGGGGGTGTCTGTATTGCGGGGGGTGTCTGTATTGCGGGGGGTGTCTGTATTGCGGGGGGGTGTCTGTATTGCGGGGGGAGTCTGTATTGAGGGGAGGTGTCTGTATTGAGGGGAGGTGTCTGTATTGAGGGGGGTGTCTGTATTGCGGGAGTGTCTGTATTGAGGGGGTTTCTGTATTGAGGGGGTGTTTGTAATGAGGGCGTGTCTGTATTGAGGGGGGGTGTCTGTATTGAAGGAGGGTGTCTGTATTGAGGGAGGGTGTCTGTATTGAGGGCGTGTCTGTATTGAGGGGGGTTGTCTGTATTGAGGGGGGGTGTCTGTATTGAGGGGGGGTGTCTGTATTGAGGGCGTGTCTGTATTGAGGGGGGGTGTCTGTATTGAGGGAGGGTGTCTGTATTGAGGGAGGGTGTCTGTATTGAGGGCGTGTCTGTATTGAGGGGGGTGTCTGTATTGAAGGAGGGTGTCTGTATTGAGGAGGGTGTCTGTATTGAGGGGGGGTGTCTGTATTGAAGGAGGGTGTCTGTATTGAGGAGGGTGTCTGTATTGAGGGGGGGTGTCTGTATTGAGGGGGTGTCTGTATTGAGGGCGTGTCTGTATTGAGGGGGGTTGTCTGTATTGAGGGGGGGTGTCTGTATTGAGGGGGGGTGTCTGTATTGAGGGCGTGTCTGTATTGAGGGGGGGTGTCTGTATTGAGGGAGGGTGTCAGTATTGAGGGAGGGTGTCTGTATTGAGGGCGTGTCTGTATTGAGGGGGGTGTCTGTATTGAAGGAGGGTGTCTGTATTGAGGAGGGTGTCTGTATTGAGGGGGGGTGTCTGTATTGAGGGGGGTGTCTGTATTGACGGGGTGTCTGTATTGAGGGGGTGTCTGTATTGAGGGGGTGTCTGTATTGAGGGGGGTGTCTGTATTGAGGGGGGTGTCTGTATTGAGGGGGGTGTCTGTATTGAGGGGGGTGTCTGTATTGAGGGGGGTGTCTGTATTGAGGGCGTGTCTCTATTGAGGGGGGCTGTCTGTATTGAGGGAGGGTGTCTGTATTGAGGGAAGGTGTCTGTATTGAAGGAGGGTGTCTGTATTGAGGGGGGTGTCTGTATTGAGGGGGGTGTCTGTATTGAGGGGGTGTCTGTATTGAGGGGCGGTGTCTGTATTGAGGGGGTGTCTCTATTGAGGGGGTGTCTGTATTGAGGGGCGGTGTCTGTATTGAGGGGGGGTGTCTGTATTGAGGGGTGGTGTCTGTATTGAGGGGGGGTGTCTGTATTGAAGGAGGGTGTCTGTATTGAGGGGGGGTCTCTATTGAAGGGGGTCTCTATTGAGGGGGGTCTCTATTGAGGGGGGGTCTCTATTGAGGGGGGTCTCTATTGAGGGGGGTCTCTATTGAGGGGGGTCTCTATTGAGGGGGGTCTCTATTGAGGGGGGTCTCTATTGAGGGGGTCTCTATTGAGGGGGGTCTCTATTGAGGGGGGTCTCTATTGAGGGGGGTCTCTATTGAGGGGGGTCTCTATTGAGGGGGGTCTCTATTGAGGGGGTCTCTATTGAGGGGGGTCTCTATTGAGGGGGGTTTCTATTGAGGGGGGTCTCTATTGAGGGGGGTCTCTATTGAGGGGGGTCTCTATTGAGGGGGGTCTCTATTGATGGGGGTCTCTATTGATGGGGGTCTCTATTGATTTGGGTCTCTATTGAGGGGGGTCTCTATTGAGGGGGGTCTCTATTGAGGGGGGTCTCTATTGAGGGGGGTCTCTATTGAGGGGGGTCTCTATTGAGGGGGGTCTCTATTGAAGGGGGGTCTCTAATGAGGGGGGTCTCTCATGAGGGGGGTCTCTAATGAGGGGGGGTCTCTAATGAGGGGGGTCTCTAATGAGGGGGGTCTCTAATGAGGGGGGTCTCTAATGAGGGGGGTCTCTATTGAGGGGGGTCTCTATTGAGGGGGGTCTCTACCGAGGGGGGTCTCTACCGAGGGGGGTCTCTACCGAGGGGGGTCTCTACCGAGGGGGGTCTCTACCGAGGGGGGTCTCTACCGAGGGGGGTCTCTACCGAGGGGGGTCTCTACCGAGGGGGGTCTCTACCGAGGGGGGTCTCTACTGAGGGGGGTCTCTACTGAGGGGGGTCTCTACTGAGGGGGGTCTCTACTGAGGGGGGTCTCTATTGTGGGGGGTCTCTATTGAGGGGGTTTGTATTCAGGGGGTGTCAGTACTGAGGGGGGTCTCTATTGAGGGGGTTTGTATTCAGGGGGTGTCAGTATTGAGGGGGTGTCAGTATTGAGGGGGGTGTCAGTATTGGGGAGGTATCTGTATTGAGGAGGGGGTCTCTATTGAGGGGGGTCTCTATTGAGGGGGGTCTCTATTGAGGGGGGTCTCCATTGAGGAGGGTCTCCATTGAGGGGGGGCTCTCCATTGAGGGGGGGCTCTCCATTGAGGGGGGTATCCATTGAGGGGGGTATCCATTGAGGGGGGTCTGTCTCTATTGAGGGGGGTCTGTCTCTATTGAGGGGGGTCTCTGTTGAGGGGGGTCTCTGTTGAGGGGGGTCTCTATTGAGGGGGGTCTCTATTGAGGGGGGTCTCTATTGAGGGGGGTCTCTATTGAGGGGGGTCTCTATTGAGGGGGGTCTCTATTGAGGGGGGTCTCTATTGAGGGGGGTCTCTATTGAGGGGGGTCTCTATTGAGGGGGGTCTCTATTGAGGGGGGTCTCTATTGGGGGGGGTCTCCATTGAGGGGGGTCTCCATTGAGGGGGGTCTCCATTGAGGGGGGTCTCCATTGAGGGGGGTCTCCATTGAGGGGGGTCTCCATTGAGGGGGAGTCTCCATTGAGGGGGAGTCTCCATTGAGGGGGAGTCTCCATTGAGGGGGGTCTCCATTGAGGGGGGTCTCTATTGAGGGGGGTCTCTATTGAGGGGGGTCTCTATTGAGGGGGGTCTCTATTGAGGGGGGTCTCTATTGAGGGGGGTCTCTATTGTGGGGGGTCTCTATTGCGGGGGTGTCAGTATTGAGGGGATGTCTGTATTGAGGGGGGTTTATATTGAGGGGGGTGTGTCTGTATTGAGGGGGGGTGTCTGTATTGAGGGGGGGTGTCTGTATTGAGGGGGGGTGTCTGTATTGAGGGGGGGTGTCTGTATTGAGGGGGGGTGTCTGTATTGAGGGGGGGTGTCTGTATTGAGGGGGGGTGTCTGTATTGAGGGGGGGTGTCTGTATTGAGGTGGGGTGTCTGTATTGAGGGGGGGTGTCTGTATTGAGGGAGGGTGTCTGTATTGAGGGGGGTGTCTGTATTGAGGGGGGTGTCTGTATTAAGGGGGGGTTGTCTGTATTGAGGGGGGTGTTTGTATTGAGGGGCGTGTCTGTATTGAGGGGGGTGTCTGTATTGAGGAGGGGTGTCTGCACTGTGGGGTGTGTGTGTATTGAGGGGGTGTCTCTATTGAGGCGGGTGTCTCTATTGAGGGGGGTGTCTCTATTGAGGAGGGTGTCTGTATTGAGGGGGGGTGTCTGTATTGAGGGGGGCGTGTCTGTATTGAGGGGGGCGTGTCTGTATTGAGGGGGTGTCTCTATTGAGCAGTGTCTGTATTGACGGGGTGTCTGTATTGAGGGGGTGTCTGTATTGAGGGGGTGTCTGTATTGAGGGGCGGTGTCTGTATTGAGGGGGTGTCTGTATTGAGGGGGTGTCTGTATTGAGGGGCGGTGTCTGTATTGAGGGGGGGTGTCTGTATTGAGGGGTGGTGTCTGTATTGAGGGGGGGTGTCTGTATTGAAGGAGGGTGTCTGTATTGAGGGGGGGTCTCTATTGAAGGGGGTCTCTATTGAGGGGGGTCTCTATTGAGGGGGGGTCTCTATTGAGGGGGGTCTCTATTGAGGGGGGTCTCTATTGAGGGGGGTCTCTATTGAGGGGGGTCTCTATTGAGGGGGGTCTCTATTGAGGGGGGTCTCTATTGAGGGGGTCTCTATTGAGGGGGGTCTCTATTGAGGGGGGTCTCTATTGAGGGGGGTCTCAATTGAGGGGGGTCTCTATTGAGGGGGGTCTCTATTGAGGGGGTCTCTATTGAGGGGGGTCTCTATTGAGGGGGGTTTCTATTGAGGGGGGTCTCTATTGAGGGGGGTCTCTATTGAGGGGGGTCTCTATTGAGGGGGGTCTCTATTGATGGGGGTCTCTATTGATGGGGGTCTCTATTGATGGGGGTCTCTATTGATTTGGGTCTCTATTGAGGGGGGTCTCTATTGAGGGGGGTCTCTATTGAGGGGGGTCTCTATTGAGGGGGGTCTCTATTGAGGGGGGTCTCTATTGAGGGGGGTCTCTATTGAAGGGGGGTCTCTAATGAGGGGGGTCTCTCATGAGGGGGGTCTCTAATGAGGGGGGGTCTCTAATGAGGGGGGTCTCTAATGAGGGGGGTCTCTAATGAGGGGGGTCTCTAATGAGGGGGGTCTCTATTGAGGGGGGTCTCTATTGAGGGGGGTCTCTACCGAGGGGGGTCTCTACCGAGGGGGGTCTCTACCGAGGGGGGTCTCTACCGAGGGGGGTCTCTACCGAGGGGGGTCTCTACCGAGGGGGGTCTCTACCGAGGGGGGTCTCTACCGAGGGGGGTCTCTACTGAGGGGGGTCTCTACTGAGGGGGGTCTCTACTGAGGGGGGTCTCTACTGAGGGGGGTCTCTATTGTGGGGGGTCTCTATTGAGGGGGTTTGTATTCAGGGGGAGTCAGTACTGAGGGGGGTCTCTATTGAGGGGGTTTGTATTCAGGGGGTGTCAGTATTGAGGGGGTGTCAGTATTGAGGGGGGTGTCAGTATTGGGGAGGTATCTGTATTGAGGAGGGGGTCTCTATTGAGGGGGGTCTCTATTGAGGGGGGTCTCTATTGAGGGGGGTCTCCATTGAGGAGGGTCTCCATTGAGGGGGGGCTCTCCATTGAGGGGGGGCTCTCCATTGAGGGGGGGCTCTCCATTGAGGGGGGTATCCATTGAGGGGGGTCTGTCTCTATTGAGGGGGGTCTGTCTCTATTGAGGGGGTTCTCTATTGAGGGGGGTCTCTGTTGAGGGGGGTCTCTATTGAGGGGGGTCTCTATTGAGGGGGGTCTCTATTGAGGGGGGTCTCTATTGAGGGGGGTCTCTATTGAGGGGGTCTCTATTGAGGGGGGTCTCTATTGAGGGGGGTCTCTATTGAGGGGGGTCTCTATTGAGGGGGGTCTCTATTGAGGGGGGTCTCTATTGGGGGGGGTCTCCATTGAGGGGGGTCTCCATTGAGAGGGGTCTCCATTGAGGGGGGTCTCCATTGAGGGGGGTCTCCATTGAGGGGGGTCTCCATTGAGGGGGAGTCTCCATTGAGGGGGAGTCTCCATTGAGGGGGAGTCTCCATTGAGGGGGGTCTCCATTGAGGGGGGTCTCTATTGAGGGGGGTCTCTATTGAGGGGGGTCTCTATTGAGGGGGGTCTCTATTGAGGGGGGTCTCTATTGAGGGGGGTCTCTATTGTGGGGGGTCTTTATTGAGGGGGGTCTCTATTGCGGGGGTGTCAGTATTGAGGGGATGTCTGTATTGAGGGGGGTTTATATTGAGGGGGGTGTGTCTGTATTGAGGGGGGGTGTCTGTATTGAGGGGGGGTGTCTGTATTGAGGGGGGGTGTCTGTATTGAGGGGGGGTGTCTGTATTGAGGGGGGGTGTCTGTATTGAGGGGGGGTGTCTGTATTGAGGGGGGGTGTCTGTATTGAGGTGGGGTGTCTGTATTGAGGGGGGGTGTCTGTATTGAGGGAGGGTGTCTGTATTGAGGGGGGTGTCTGTATTGAGGGGGGTGTCTGTATTAAGGGGGGGTTGTCTGTATTGAGGGGGGTGTTTGTATTGAGGGGCGTGTCTGTATTGAGGGGGGTGTCTGTATTGAGGAGGGGTGTCTGCACTGTGGGGTGTGTGTGTATTGAGGGGGTGTCTCTATTGAGGCGGGTGTCTCTATTGAGGGGGGTGTCTCTATTGAGGAGGGTGTCTGTATTGAGGGGGGGTGTCTGTATTGAGGGGGGCGTGTCTGTATTGAGGGGGGCGTGTCTGTATTGAGGGGGTGTCTCTATTGAGCAGTGTCTGTATTGACGGGGTGTCTGTATTGAGGGGGTGTCTGTATTGAGGGGGTGTCTGTATTGAGGGGGTGTCTGTATTGAGGGGGATCTGCACACTGAGGTAATATGGGCTGAGGTTAGAAATAGGAAAGGAGCGGTCACGTTGTTGGGAATTTACTATAGGCCCGCAAATTGTAATAGAGATGTGGAGGAAGAAATTGCTAAACAGATTATGGATATGTGTGGGGGTCACAGGGTAGTTGTCATGGGGGACTTTAACTTTCCAAATATTGATTGGAACCTTTGTAGGTCAAATAGTTTGGATGGGGCAGTTTTTGTGCAGTGTGTGCAGGAGGGTTTCCTGACACAATATGTGGATAGGCCGACAAGAGGTGAGGCCACATTGGATTTGGTACTGGGAAATGAACCGGGCCAAGTGTTAGATCTGGTTGTGGGAGAGCACTTTGGAGATAGTGACCACAATTTGGTGTCTTTTGTTATTGCAATGGAGAGGGATAGGGTCGTACGGCAGGGCAAGGTTTACAATTGGGGGAAGAGGTAATTATGATGCGATTAGGCAAGAATTAGGGGGCATAAGTTGGGAACAGAAACTGTCAGGGAAAGGCACTAATGAAAAGTGGAACTTTTTCAAGGAACAAATACTGGATGTCCTTGATAGGTATGTTCCTGTCAGGCAGGGAGGAAATGGCCGAGTGAGGGAACCATGGTTCACAAAAGAGGTGCAATGTCTTGTGAAAAGGAAGAGGGAAGCTTATGTAGGGATGAGGAAACAAGGTTCAGATGGCTCGATTGAGGGTTACAAGTTAGCAAGGAAAGAGCTGAAAAAGGGGCTTAGGAGAGCTAGGAGGGGACATGAGAAGTCCTTGGCGGGTCGGATCAAGGAAAACCCCAAGGCTTTTTACTCTTATGTGAGGAATAAAAGAATGACCAGGGTGAGGTTAGGGCCGGTCAAGGACAGTTGTGGGAACTTGTGTATGGAGTCAGTCGAGATAGGAGAGGTGATGAATGGATACTTTTCTTCAGTGTTCACCAAGGAGAGGGGCCATGTTTTTGAGGAAGAGGAGGTGTTACAGGCTAATAGGCTGGAGGAAATAGATGTTCGGAGGGAGGATGTCCTGGCAGTTTTGAATAAACTGAAGGTCGATAAGTCCCCTGGGCCTGATGAAATATATCCTAGGATTCTTTGGGAGGCAAGGCATGAGATTGCAGAGCCTTTGGCGTTGATCTTTGGGTCTCACTGTCCACGGGGATGGTGCCAGAGGACTGGAGAATGGCGAATGTTGTTCCTCTGTTTAAGAAAGGGAATAGAAATGACCCTGGTAATTATAGACCGGTTAGTCTTACTTAGGTGGTTGGTAAATTGATGGAAAAGGTCCGGAGGGATGGGATTTACGACCATTTAGAAAGATGCGGATTAATCCAGGATAGTCAGCACGGATTCGTGAAGGGCAAGTCGTGCCTCACAAATTTGATTGAATTTTTTGAGGAGGTAACTAAGTGTGTTGATGAAGGTAGGGCAGTTGATGTCATATACATGGATTTTAGTAAGGCGTTTGATAAGGTCCCCCATGGTCGACTTATGATGGAAGTGAGGAGGTGTGGGATGGAGGGAAAGTTGGCTGATTGGATAGGTAACTGGCTGTCTGATCGAAGACAGAGGGTGGTGGTGGATGGAAAATTTTCGCATTGGAGGCAGGTTGCTAGCAGAGTGCCACAGGGATCAGTGATTGGTCCTCTGCTCTTTGTGATTTTTATTAATGACTTAGAGGAGGGGGTCTGTATTGAGGGGGTCTGTATTGAGGGGGGTGTCTGCATTGAGGGGGGTGTCTGCATTGAGGGGGGTCTGCATTGAGGGGGGTCTGCATTGAGGGGGGTCTGCATTGAGGGGGTGTCTGCATTGAGGGGGTGTCTGCATTGAGGGGGGTGTCTGCATTGAGGGGGTGTGTCTGTATTGAGGGGGTGTGTCTGCATTGAGGGGGGGTGACTGTATTGAGGGCGGGCGTCTCTACTGAGGGGCGTCTCTACTGTGGGGGGTCTCTCTCGTGAGGGGGGTCTCTCGTGAGGGGGGTCTCTCGTGAGGGGGGTCTCTCGTGAGGGGGATCTCTCGTGAGGGGGGTCTCTCGTGAGGAGGGTCTCTCGTGAGGAGGGTCTCTCGTGAGGGGGTGTCGGTATTGAGGGGGTGTCTGTATTGACGGGGTGTCTGTATTGGGGGTTACTGTTTTGCGGGGGTGTCTGTATTGATGGGGGTGTCTGTATTGAGGGGCGGTGTCAGTACTGAGGGGGGGCCTCTGTTGAGGGGGGGCCTCTGTTGAGGGGGGGCCTCTGTTGAGGGGGGGCCTCTGTTGAGGGGGGGCCTCTGTTGAGGGGGGGCCTCTGTTGAGGGGGGGCCTCTGTTGAGGGGGGGCCTCTGTTGAGGGGGGGCATCTGTTGAGGGGGGGCATCTGTTGAGGGGGGGCCTCTGTTGAGGGGGGGCCTCTGTTGAGGGGGGGCCTCTGTTGAGGGGGGGCCTCTGTTGAGGGGGGGCCTCTGTTGAGGGGGGGCCTCTGTTGAGGGGGGCCTCTGTTGAGGGGGGCCTCTGTTGAGGGGGGCCTCTGTTGTGGGGGGCCTCTGTTGTGGGGGGCCTCTGTTGTGGGGGGCCTCTGTTGTGGGGGGCCTCTGTTGTGGGGGGCCTCTGTTGTGGGGGGCCTCTGTTGTGGGGGGCCTCTGTTGTGGGGGGCCTCTGTTGTGGGGGGCCTCTGTTGTGGGGGGCCTCTGTTGTGGGGGGCCTCTGTTGTGGGGGGCCTCTGTTGTGGGGGGCCTCTGTTGTGGGGGGCCTCTGTTGTGGGGGGCCTCTGTTGTGGGGGGCCTCTGTTGTGGGGGGCCTCTGTTGTGGGGGGCCTCTGTTGTGGGGGGCCTCTGTTGTGGGGGGCCTCTGTTGTGGGGGGCCTCTGTTGAGGGGGGCCTCTGTTGAGGGGGGCCTCTGTTGAGGGGGGCCTCTGTTGAGGGGGGCCTCTGTTGAGGGGGGCCTCTGTTGAGGGGGGCCTCTGTTGAGGGGGGCCTCTGTTGAGGGGGGCCTCTGTTGAGGGGGGCCTCTGTTGAGGGAGTGTCTGTATTGAGGGGTGTCTGTATTGAGGGGGTGTCTGTATTGAGGGGGGTGTCTGTATTGAGGGAGTGTCTGTATTGACGGAGTGTCTGGATTGAGGGAGTGTCTGTATTGAGGGGTGTCTGTATAGAGGGAGTGTCTGTATTGAGGGGGTGTCTGTATTGAGGGAGTGTGTGTATTGAGGGCGGTGTCTGTATTGAGGGAGTGTGTGTATTGAGGGGGGTGTCTGTATTGAGTGGGGTGTCTGTATTGAGGGAGTGTCTGTATTGAGGGGGTGTCTGTATTGAGGGGGTGTCTGTATTGAGGGGGTGTCTGCATTGAGGGGGTGTCTGTATTGAGGGGGGGGTGTCTGTATTGAGGGGGGTGTCTGTATTGAGGGGGTGTCTGTATTGAGGGGGTGTCTGTATTGAGGGGGTGTCTGTATTGAGGGGGTGTCTGTATTGAGGGGGTGTCTGTATTGAGGGGGTGTCTGTATTGAGGGGGTGTCTGTATTGAGGGGGTGTCTGTATTGAGGGGGTGTCTGTATTGAGGGAGTGTCTGTATTGAGGGCGGTGTCTGTATTGAGGGAGTGTGTGTATTGAGGGGGGTGTCTGTATTGAGGGAGTGTGTGTATTGAGGGGGGTGTCTGTATTGAGGGCGGTGTCTGTATTGATGGCGGAGTCTGTATTGAGGGGGTGTCTGTATTGAGGGAGTGTCTATATTGAGGGAGTGTCTGTATTGAGGGGGGTGTCTGTATTGAGGGAGTGTCTGTATTGAGGGGTGTCTGTATTGAGAAGGGTGTCTGTATTGAGAAGGGTGTCTGTATTGAGAAGGGTGTCTGTATTGAGAAGGGTGTCTGTATTGAGAAGGGTGTCTGTATTGAGAAGGGTGTCTGTATTGAGGGGGGGGGTGTCTGTATTAAGGGGGTTGTCTGTATTGAGGGGGTGTCTGTATTGAGGGGGTGTCTGTATTGAGGGGGTGTCTGTATTGAGGGGGTGTCTGTATTGAGGGGGTGTCTGTATTGAGGGGGTGTCTGTATTGAGGGGGTGTCTGTATTGAGGGGGTGTCTGTATTGAGGGGGGTGTCTGTATTGAGGGGGGTGTCTGTATTGAGGGGGGTGTCTGTATTGAGGGCAGTGTCTGTATTGAGGGCGGTGTCTGTATTGAGGGAGTGTCTGTATTGAGGGGGGTGTCTGTATTGAGGGAGTGTCTGTATTGAGGGGGGTGTCTGTATTGAGGGGGGTGTCTGTATTGAGGGAGTGTCTGTATTGAGGGAGTGTCTGTATTGAGGGAGTGTCTGTATTGAGTAAGTGTCTGGACTGATGGGGGTGTCTGTATTGAGGGGGTGTCTGTATTGAGGGGGTGTCTGTACTGAGGGGGTGTCTGTATTGAGGGGAGTGTCTGTATTGAGGGGAGTGTCTGTATTGAGGGGGGTGTCTGTATTGAGGGGGTGTCTGTATTGAGGGAGTGTCTGTATTGAGGGGAGTGTCTGTATTGAGGGGAGTGTGTGTATTGAGGGGAGTGTGTGTATTGAGGGGAGTGTCTGTATTGAGGGGAGTGTCTGTATTGAGGGAGTGTCTGTATTGAGGGACTGTCTGTATTGAGGGGGGTGTCTCTATTGAGGGGGTGTCTGTATTGAGGGGGTGTCTATTGAGGGGCTGTCTGTATTGAGGGGGGTGTCTGTATTGAGGGGAGTGTCTGTATTGAGGGAGTGTCTGTATTGAGGGAGTGTCTGTATTGAGGGGGGTGTCTGTATTGAGGGGAGTGTCTGTATTGAGGGGAGTGTCTGTATTGAGGGGAGTGTCTGTATTGAGGGAGTGTCTGTATTGAGGGGGGTGTCTGTATTGAGGGGAGTGTCTGTATTGAGGGAGTGTCTGTATTGAGGGGGTGTCTGTACTGAGGGGGTGTCTGTACTGAGGGAGTGTGTGTATTGAGGACGGTGTCTGTATTGAGGGAGTGTGTGTATTGAGGGGGATGTCTGTATTGAGGGGGGTGTCTGTATTGAGGGAGTGTCTGTATTGAGGGGGTGTCTGTATTGAGGGGGTGTCTGTATTGAGGGGGTGTCTGTATTGAGGGGGTGTCTGTATTGAGGGGGTGTCTGTATTGAGGGGGTGTCTGTATTGAGGGGGTGTCTGTATTGAGGGGGTGTCTGTATTGAGGGTGGGTGTCTGTATTGAGGGGGTGTCTGTATTGAGGGGGTGTCTGTATTGAGGGGGTGTCTGTATTGAGGGGGTGTCTGTATTGAGGGGGTGTCTGTATTGAGGGGGTGTCTGTATTGAGGGGGTGTCTGTATTGAGGGGGTGTCTGTATTAAGGGAGTGTCTGTATTAAGGGAGTGTCTGTATTGAGTGCGGTGTCTGTATTGAGGGAGTGTGTGTATTGAGGGGGGTGTCTGTATTGAGGGAGTGTGTGTATTGAGGGGGTGTCTGTATTGAGGGCGGTGTCTGTATTGATGGCGGTGTCTGTATTGAGGGGGTGTCTGTATTGAGGGAGTGTCTGTATTGAGGGGGGGTGTCTGTATTGAGGGAGTGTCTGTATTGAGGGGTGTCTGTATTGAGAAGGGTGTCTGTATTGAGTAGGGTGTCTGTATTGAGAAGGGTGTCTGTATTGAGGGGGTGGGTGTCTGTATTAAGGGGGTTGTCTGTATTGAGGGGGTGTCTGTATTGAGGGGGTGTCTGTATTGAGGGGGTGTCTGTCTTGAGGGGGTGTCTGTATTGAGGGGGGGTGTCTGTATTGAAGGGGGTGTCTGTATTGAGAGGGTGTCTGTATTGAGGGCGTGTCTGTATTGAGGGGGTGTCGGTATTGAGCGGGTGTCTGTATTGAGGGGGTGTCTGTATTGAGGGGGTGTCTGTATTGAGGGGGTGTCTGTATTGAGGGGGTGTCTGTATTGAGGGGGGTGTCTGTATTGAGGGCGGTGTCTGTATTGATGGCGGAGTCTGTATTGAGGGGGTGTCTGTATTGATGGCGGAGTCTGTATTGAGGGGGTGTCTGTATTGAGGGAGTGTCTGTATTGAGGGGGTGTCTGTATTGAGGGGGTGTCTGTATTGAGGGGGTGTCTGTATTGAGGGGGTGTCTGTATTGAGGGGGTGTCTGTATTGAGGGGGTGTCTGTATTGAGGGGGTGTCTGTATTGAGGGGGTGTCTGTATTGAGGGGGTGTCTGTATTGAGGGGGTGTCTGTATTGAGGGGGTGTCTGTATTGAGGGGGTGTCTGTATTGAGGGGGTGTCTGTATTGAGGGGGGTGTCTGTATTGAGGGGGTGTCTGTATTGAGGGGGTGTCTGTATTGAGGGGGTGTCTGTATTGAGGGGGTGTCTGTATTGAGGGGGTGTCTGTATTGAGGGGGGTGTCTGTATTGAGGGCGGTGTCTGTATTGATGGCGGAGTCTGTATTGAGGGGGTGTCTGTATTGAGGGAGTGTCTGTATTGAGGGCGGTGTCTGTATTGAGGGAGTGTGTGTCTTGAGGGGGGTGTCTGTATTGAGGGAGTGTGTGTATTGAGGGGGGTGTCTGTATTGAGGGCGGTGTCTGTATTGATGGCGGAGTCTGTATTGAGGGGGTGTCTGTATTGAGGGAGTGTCTGTATTGAGGGGGGTGTGTGTATTGAGGGGGTGTCTGTATTGAGGGGGGTGTCTGTATTGAGGGAGTGTCTGTATTGAGGGGGTGTCTGTATTGAGGGGGTGTCTGTATTGAGGGGGTGTCTGTATTGAGGGGGTGTCTGTATTGAGGGGGTGTCTGTATTGAGGGGGTGTCTGTATTGAGGGGGTGTCTGTATTGAGGGGGTGTCTGTATTGAGGGGGTGTCTGTATTGAGGGGGTGTCTGTATTGAGGGGGTGTCTGTATTGAGGGGGTGTCTGTATTGAGGGGGTGTCTGTATTGAGGGGGGGTGTCTGTATTGAGGGGGTGTCTGTATTGAGGGGGTGTCTGTATTGAGGGGGTGTCTGTATTGAAGGGGTGTCTGTATTGAGGGGGTGTCTGTATTGAGGGGGTGTCTGTATTGAGGGGGTGTCTGTATTGAGGGGGTGTCTGTATTAAGGGAGTGTCTGTATTAAGGGAGTGTCTGTATTAAGGGAGTGTCTGTATTGAGTGCGGTGTCTGTATTGAGGGAGTGTGTGTATTGAGGGGGGTGTCTGTATTGAGGGAGTGTGTGTATTGAGGGGGGTGTCTGTATTGAGGGCGGTGTCTGTATTGATGGCGGTGTCTGTATTGAGGGAGTGTCTGTATTGAGGGAGTGTCTGTATTGAGGGGGGGTGTCTGTATTGAGGGAGTGTCTGTATTGAGGGGGGTGTCTGTATTGAGGGAGTGTCTGTATTGAGGGCGGTGTCTGTATTGATGGCGGTGTCTGTATTGAGGGGGTGTCTGTATTGAGGGAGTGTCTGTATTGAGGGGGGGTGTCTGTATTGAGGGAGTGTCTGTATTGAGGGGTGTCTGTATTGAGAAGGGTGTCTGTATTGAGTAGGGTGTCTGTATTGAGAAGGGTGTCTGTATTGAGGGGGTGGGTGTCTGTATTAAGGGGGTTGTCTGTATTGAGGGGGTGTCTGTATTGAGGGGGTGTCTGTATTGAGGGGGTGTCTGTATTGAGGGGGTGTCTGTATTGAGGGGGGGTGTCTGTATTGAAGGGGGTGTCTGTATTGAGGGGGTGTCTGTATTGAGGGGGTGTCTGTATTGAGGGGGTGTCTGTATTGAGGGGGTGTCTGTATTGAGAAGGGTGTCTGTATTGAGAAGGGTGTCTGTATTGAGGGGGGGTGTCTGTATTGAGGGGGGTGTCTGTATTGAGCAGTGTCTGTATTGAGGGGGGTGTCTGTATTGAGGGGGGTGTCTGTATTGAGGGCAGTGTCTGTATTGAGGGCGGTGTCTGTATTGAGGGAGTGTCTGTATTGAGGGGGGTGTCTGTATTGAGGGAGTGTCTGTATTGAGGGGGGTGTCTGTATTGAGGGAGTGTCTGTATTGAGGGGGTGTCTGTATTGAGGGGGTGTCTGTATTGAGGGGGGTGTCTGTATTGAGGGAGTGCCTGTATTGAGGGAGTGTCTGTATTGAGGGAGTGTCTGTATTGAGGGGGTGTCTGTATAGAGGGAGTGTCTGTATTGAGGGGGTGTCTGTATTGAGGGAGTGTGTGTATTGAGGGCGGTGTCTGTATTGAGGGAGTGTGTGTATTGACGGGGGTGTCTGTATTGAGTGGGGTGTCTGTATTGAGGGAGTGTCTGTATTGAGGGGGTGTCTGTATTGAGGGGGTGTCTGTATTGAGGGGGTGTCTGTATTGAGGGGGTGTCTGTATTGAGGGCGTGTCTGTATTGAGGGGGTGTCTGTATTGAGGGGGTGTCTGTATTGAGGGGGTGTCTGTATTGAGGGGGGGGTGTCTGTATTGAGGGGGGGTGTCTGTATTGAGGGGGGTGTCTGTATTGAGGGGGGTGTCTGTATTGAGGGGGTGTCTGTATTGAGGGGGTGTCTGTATTGAGGGGGTGTCTGTATTGAGGGGGTGTCTGTATTGAGGGGGTGTCTGTATTGAGGGGGTGTCTGTATTGAGGGGGTGTCTGTATTGAGGGGGTGTCTGTATTGAGGGAGTGTCTGTATTGAGGGCGGTGTCTGTATTGAGGGAGTGTGTGTCTTGAGGGGGGTGTCTGTATTGAGGGAGTGTGTGTATTGAGGGGGGGTGTCTGTATTGAGGGGGTGTCTGTATTGAGGGGGTGTCTGTATTGAGGGAGTGTGTGTATTGAGGGGGGGTGTCTGTATTGAGGGGGTGTCTGTATTGAGGGGGTGTCTGTATTGAGGGGGTGTCTGTATTGAGGGGGTGTCTGTATTGAGGGCGGTGTCTGTATTGATGGCGGAGTCTGTATTGAGGGGGTGTCTGTATTGAGGGAGTGTCTGTATTGAGGGAGTGTCTGTATTGAGGGGGGTGTCTGTATTGAGGGAGTGTCTGTATTGAGGGGTGTCTGTATTGAGAAGGGTGTCTGTCTTGAGAAGGGTGTCTCTATTGAGAAGGGTGTCTGTATTGAGAAGGGTGTCTGTATTGAGGGGGGGGGTGTCTGTATTAAGGGGGTTGTCTGTATTGAGGGGGTGTCTGTACTGAGGGGGTGTCTGTATTGAGGGGGGTGTCTGTATTGAGGGGGGTGTCTGTATTGAGGGGGGTGTCTGTATTGAGGGGGGTGTCTGTATTGAGGGGGGTGTCTGTATTGAGGGGGGTGTCTGTATTGAGGGGGTGTCTGTATTGAGGGGGTGTCTGTATTGAGGGGGTGTCTGTATTGAGGGGGTGTCTGTATTGAGGGGAGTGTCTGTATTGAGGGGAGTGTCTGTATTGAGGGGAGTGTCTGTATTGAGGGGAGTGTCTGTATTGAGGGGAGTGTCTGTATTGAGGGAGTGTCTGTATTGAGGGAGTGTCTGTATTGAGGGAGTGTCTGTATTGAGGGGGGTGTCTCTATTGAGGGGGTGTCTGTATTGAGGGGGTGTCTGTATTGAGGGGCTGTCTGTATTGAGGGGGGTGTCTGTATTGAGGGGAGTGTCTGTATTGAGGGAGTGTCTGTATTGAGGGGGTGTCTGTATTGAGGGGGGTGTCTGTATTGAGGGGAGTGTCTGTATTGAGGGGAGTGTCTGTATTGAGGGAGTGTCTGTATTGAGGGGGGTGTCTGTATTGAGGGGAGTGTCTGTATTGAGGGAGTGTCTGTATTGAGGGGGTGTCTGTACTGAGGGGGTGTCTGTATTGAGGGACTGTGTGTATTGAGGGCGGTGTCTGTATTGAGGGAGTGTGTGTATTGAGGGGGTGTCTGTATTGAGGGGGGTGTCTGTATTGAGGGAGTGTCTGTATTGAGGGGGTGTCTGTATTGAGGGGGTGTCTGTATTGAGGGGGTGTCTGTATTGAGGGGGTGTCTGTATTGAGGGGTGTCTGTATTGAGGGGGTGTCTGTATTGAGGGGGGTGTCTGTATTGAGGGGGTGTCTGTATTGAGGGGGTGTCTGTATTGAGGGGGTGTCTGTATTGAGGGGGTGTCTGTATTGAGGGGGTGTCTGTATTGAGGGGGTGTCTGTATTGAGGGGGTGTCTGTATTGAGAGGGTGTCTGTATTGAGGGGGTGTCTGTATTGAGGGAGTGTCCGTATTGAGTGCGGTGTCTGTATTGAGGGAGTGTGTGTATTGAGGGGGGTGTCTGTATTGAGGGAGTGTGTGTATTGAGGGGGGTGTCTGTATTGAGGGCGGTGTCTGTATTGATGGCGGTGTCTGTATTGAGGGGGGTGTCTGTATTGAGGGAGTGTGTGTATTGAGGGGGGTGTCTGTATTGAGGGCGGTGTCTGTATTGATGGCGGTGTCTGTATTGAGGGGGTGTCTGTATTGAGGGGGTGTCTGTATTGAGGGAGTGTCTGTATTGAGGGGGGTGTCTGTATTGAGGGAGTGTCTGTATTGAGGGGTGTCTGTATTGAGAAGGGTGTCTGTATTGAGGGGGGGTGTCTGTATTGAGGGGGGTGTCTGTATTGAGCAGTGTCTGTATTGAGGGGGGTGTCTGTATTGAGGGGGGTGTCTGTATTGAGGGCAGTGTCTGTATTGAGGGAGTGTCTGTATTGAGGGGGGTGTCTGTATTGAGGGAGTGTCTGTATTGAGGGGGGTGTCTGTATTGAGGGGGGTGTCTGTATTGAGGGGGGTGTCTGTATTGAGGGAGTGTCTGTATTGAGGGAGTGTCTGTATTGAGGGAGTGTCTGTATTGAGTAAGTGTCTGGACTGATGGGGGTGTCTGTATTGAGGGAGTGTCTGTATTGAGGGGGGTTGTCTGTATTGAGGGGGGTGTCTGTATTGAGGGGGTGTCTGTATTGAGGGGGTGTCTGTATTGAGGGGGTGTCTGTATTGAGGGGGGTGTCTGTATTGAGGGGGGTGTCTGTATTGAGGGGGGTGTCTGTATTGAGGGAGTGTCTGTATTGAGTAAGTGTCTGGACTGATGGGGGTGTCTGTATTGAGGGGGTGTCTGTATTGAGGGGGGTGTCTGTATTGAGGGGGGTGTCTGTATTGAGGGGGTGTCTGTATTGAGGGGGGTGTCTGTATTGAGGGGGGTGTCTGTATTGAGGGGGGTGTCTGTATTGAGGGGGGTGTCTGTATTGAGGGGGTGTCTGTACTGAGGGGGTGTCTGTATTGAGGGGGTGTCTGTATTGAGGGGAGTGTCTGTATTGAGGGAGTGTCTGTATTGAGGGGCTGTCTGTATTGAGACGAGTGTCTGTATTGAGGGAGTGTCTGTATTGAGGGGCTGTCTGTATTGAGGGGAGTGTCTGTATTGAGGGGAGTGTCTGTATTGAGGGGAGTGTCTGTATTGAGGGAGTGTCTGTATTGAGGGAGTGTCTGTATTGAGGGGGGTGTCTCTATTGAGGGGGTGTCTGTATTGAGGGGGTGTCTGTATTGAGGGGGGTGTCTGTATTGAGGGGAGTGTCTGTATTGAGGGGAGTGTCTGTATTGAGGGGAGTGTCTGTATTGAGGGAGTGTCTGTATTGAGGGGGGTGTCTGTATTGAGGGGAGTGTCTGTATTGAGGGAGTGTCTGTATTGAGGGGGTGTCTGTACTGAGGGAGTGTCTGTATTGAGGGAGTGTGTGTATTGAGGGGGTGTCTGTATTGAGGGGGGTGTCTGTATTGAGGGAGTGTCTGTATTGAGGGGGTGTCTGTATTGAGGGGGTGTCTGTATTGAGGGGGTGTCTGTATTGAGGGGGTGTCTGTATTGAGGGGGTGTCTGTATTGAGGGGTGTCTGTATTGAGGGGGTGTCTGTATTGAGGGGGGTGTCTGTATTGAGGGGGTGTCTGTATTGAGGGGGTGTCTGTATTGAGGGGGTGTCTGTATTGAGGGGGTGTCTGTATTGAGGGGGTGTCTGTATTGAGGGGGTGTCTGTATTGAGGGGGTGTCTGTATTGAGAGGGTGTCTGTATTGAGGGGGTGTCTGTATTGAGGGAGTGTCCGTATTGAGTGCGGTGTCTGTATTGAGGGAGTGTGTGTATTGAGGGGGGTGTCTGTATTGAGGGAGTGTGTGTATTGAGGGGGGTGTCTGTATTGAGGGCGGTGTCTGTATTGATGGCGGTGTCTGTATTGAGGGGGTGTCTGTATTGAGGGGGTGTCTGTATTGAGGGAGTGTCTGTATTGAGGGGGGTGTCTGTATTGAGGGAGTGTCTGTATTGAGGGGTGTCTGTATTGAGAAGGGTGTCTGTATTGAGGGGGGGTGTCTGTATTGAGGGGGGTGTCTGTATTGAGCAGTGTCTGTATTGAGGGGGGTGTCTGTATTGAGGGGGGTGTCTGTATTGAGGGCAGTGTCTGTATTGAGGGAGTGTCTGTATTGAGGGGGGTGTCTGTATTGAGGGAGTGTCTGTATTGAGGGGGGTGTCTGTATTGAGGGGGGTGTCTGTATTGAGGGGGGTGTCTGTATTGAGGGAGTGTCTGTATTGAGGGAGTGTCTGTATTGAGGGAGTGTCTGTATTGAGTAAGTGTCTGGACTGATGGGGGTGTCTGTATTGAGGGAGTGTCTGTATTGAGGGGGGTTGTCTGTATTGAGGGGGGTGTCTGTATTGAGGGGGTGTCTGTATTGAGGGGGTGTCTGTATTGAGGGGGTGTCTGTATTGAGGGGGGTGTCTGTATTGAGGGGGGTGTCTGTATTGAGGGGGGTGTCTGTATTGAGGGAGTGTCTGTATTGAGTAAGTGTCTGGACTGATGGGGGTGTCTGTATTGAGGGGGTGTCTGTATTGAGGGGGGTGTCTGTATTGAGGGGGGTGTCTGTATTGAGGGGGTGTCTGTATTGAGGGGGGTGTCTGTATTGAGGGGGGTGTCTGTATTGAGGGGGGTGTCTGTATTGAGGGGGGTGTCTGTATTGAGGGGGTGTCTGTACTGAGGGGGTGTCTGTATTGAGGGGGTGTCTGTATTGAGGGGGTGTCTGTATTGAGGGGAGTGTCTGTATTGAGGGAGTGTCTGTATTGAGGGGCTGTCTGTATTGAGACGAGTGTCTGTATTGAGGGAGTGTCTGTATTGAGGGGCTGTCTGTATTGAGGGGAGTGTCTGTATTGAGGGGAGTGTCTGTATTGAGGGGAGTGTCTGTATTGAGGGAGTGTCTGTATTGAGGGAGTGTCTGTATTGAGGGGGGTGTCTCTATTGAGGGGGTGTCTGTATTGAGGGGGTGTCTGTATTGAGGGGGTGTCTGTATTGAGGGGGTGCCTGTATTGAGGGGGGTGTCTGTATTGAGGGAGTGTCTGTATTGAGGAAGTGTCTGTATTGAGGAAGTGTCTGGACTGATGGGTGTGTCTGGATTGATGGGGGTGTCTGGATTGATGGGGGTGTCTGGATTGAGGGGGTGTCTGGATTGAGGGGGTGTCTGTATTGAGGGGGTGTCTGTATTGAGGGGAGTGTCTGTATTGAGGGGAGTGTCTGTATTGAGGGGGTGTCTGTATTGAGGGAGTGTCTGTATTGAGGAAGTGTCTGGACTGATGGGGGTGTCTGGACTGATGGGGGTGTCTGTATTGAGGGGGTGTCTGTATTGAGGAAGTGTCTGTATTGAGGAGGTGTCTGTATTGAGGGAGTGTCTGTATTGATGTGGGTGTCTGTTTTGAGGGGGGTGCCTGCATTGAGGGAGGGTGTCTGTATTGAGGGAGTGTCTGTATTGAGGGGGGTGTCTGTATTGAGGGGGGTGTCTGTATTGAGGGGGTGTCTGTATTGAGGGGGGTGTCTGTATTGAGGGGGGTGTCTGTATTGAGGGGGTGTCTGTATTGAGGGGGGTGTCTGTATTGAGGGGGGTGTCTGTATTGAGGGGGGTGTCTGCATTGATGGGGGTGTCTGTATTGCGGGGGGGGTGTCTGTATTGAGGGGGGTGTCGGTATTGAGGGGGATCAGTATTGAGGGGGTGTCTGTATTGGGGGAGCGGCTCGATTGAGGGAGTGGCTCAATTGAGGGAGCGTCGCGATTCGGGGGGTCTCGATTGAGGGGGGTCTCGATTGAGGGGGGTCTCGATTGAGGGGGGTCTCAATTGAGGGGGTCTGTATTGAGGGGGTCTGTATTGAGGGGGTCTGTATTGAGGGGGTCTGTATTGAGGGGGTCTGTATTGAGGGGGTCTGTATTGAGGGGGTCTGTATTGAGGGGGGTCTGTATTGAGGGGGGTCTGTATTGAGGGGGGTCTGTATTGAGGGGGGTCTGTATTGAGGGGGGTCTGTATTGAGGGGGGTCTGTATTGAGGGGGGTCTGTATTGAGGGGGGTCCCTATTGAGGGGGGTCTGTATTGAGGGGGGTCTCTATTGAGGGGGGTCTCTATTGAGGGAGGTCTGTATTGAGGGGGGTCTGTATTGAGGGGGGTCTCTCATGAGGGGGTCTCTAATGAGGGGGTCTCTAATGAGGAGGTCTCTAATGAGGGGGTCTCTACTGAGGGGGGTCTCTACTGAGGGGGGTCTCTACTGAGGGGGGTCTCTACTGAGGGGGGTCTCTACTGAGGGGGTCTCTACTGAAGGGCTCTCTACTGAGAGGGTCTCTATTGAGGGGGGTCTCTACTGAGGGGGTTCTCTACTGAGGGGGGTCTCTACTGAGGGTGTCTCTATTGAGGGGGGTCTCTATTGAGGGGGGTCTCTATTGAGGGGGGTCTCTATTGAGGGGGGTGTCTCTATTGAGGGGGTGTCTCTATTGAGGGGGTGTCTCTATTGAGGGGGTGTCTGTATTGAGGTTGGGGTGTCTGTATTGAGGGGGGGGTGTCTGTTTTGAGGTGGTGTCTGTTTTGAGGGGGGGTGTCTGTATTGAGAGGGGGTGTCTGTATTGAGGGGGGGGTGTCTGTTTTGAGGGAGTGTCTGTATTGAGGGAGTGTCTGTATTGAGGGAAGGTGTCTGTATTGAGAGGGGGGTGTCTGTATTGAGGGGGGGTGTCTGTATTGAGGAGGGTTGTGTCTGCACTGAGGGGGGTGTCTGCACTGAGGGGGATGTCTGAATTGAGGGGGGGTGTCTGTATTGATGGGAGTGTCTGCATTGAGGGGGTGTCTGTATTGAGGGTGTGTCTGTATTGAGGGGGGTGTGTCTGTATTGAGAGGGGGTGTCTGTATTGAGGAGGGTTGTGTCTGCACTGAGGGGGGTGTCTGCACTGAGGGGGGTGTCTGCACTGAGGGGGATGTCTGCACTGAGGGGGGGTGTCTGCACTGAGGGGGGGTGTCTGCACTGAGGTGGGGTGACTGTATTGAGGTGGGGTGTCTGTATTGAGGTGGGGTGACTGTATTGAGGTGGGGTGTCTGCACTGAGGTGGGGTGACTGTATTGAGGTGGGGTGTCTGTATTGAGGGGGGGGTTGTCTGTATTGAGGGGGGGTTGTCTGTATTGAGGAGGGGTGTCTGTATTGCGGGGTGTGTGTATTGAGAGGGGTGTGTGTGCATTGACGGGGGGGTGACTGTATTGAGCGTGGTGTGTATATTGAGAAAGTGTCTGTATGGAGGGGCGGGTCTGAATTGAGGGGGGTCGGTATTAGAACATAGAACAGTACAGCACAGAACAGGCCCTTCGGCCCACAATGTTGTGCCGAGCTTTATCTGAAACCAAGATCAAGCTATCCCACTCTCTCTTATCCTGGTGTGCTCCATGTGCCTATCCAATAACCGCTTAAATGTTCCTAAAGTGTCTGACTCCACTATCACTGCAGGCAGTCCATTCCACACCCCACCACTCCCTGCGTAAAGAACCTACCTCTGATATCCATCCTATATCTTCCACCACGAGCCCTATAGTTATGCCCCCTTGTAATAGCTCCATCCACCCGAGGAAATAGTCTTTGAACGTTCACTCTATCTATCCCCTTCATTATTTTATAAACCTCAATTAAGTCTCCCCTCAGCCTCCTCCACTCCAGAGAGAACAGCCCTAGCTCCCTCAACCTTTCCTCATAAGACCTACCCTCCAAACCAGGCAGCATCCTGGTAAATCTCCTCTGCACTCTTTCCAGCGCTTCCACATCCTTCTTATAGTGAGGTGACCAGAACTGCACACAATATTCCAAATGTGGTCTCACCAAGGTCCTGTACAGTTGCAGCATAACCCCATGGCTCTTAAACTCCAACCCCCTGTTAATAAAAGCTAACACACTATAGGCCTTCTTCACAGCTCTATCCACTTGAGTGGCAACCTTTAGAGATCTGTGGATATGGACCAGGATCTCTCTGTTCCTCCACAGTCTTCAGAACCCTACCTTTGACCCTGTAATCCACATTTAAATTAGTGCGACCAAAATGAATCACCTCACATTTATCAGGGTTAAACTCCATTTGCCATTTTTCAGCCCAGCTTTGCATCCTATCTATGTCTCTTTGCAGCCTACAACAGCCCTCCACCTCATCCACTACTCCACCAATCTTGGTGTCATCAGCATATTTACTGATCCACCCTTCAGCCCCCTCCTCTAAGTCATTAATAAAAATCACAAAGAGCAGAGGACCAAGCACTGATCCCTGTGGCACTCCGCTAGCAACCTGCCCCCAATCCTAAAATTGTATTGAGGGGGTGTCAGTATTGAGGGGGCGTCTCGGTTGAGGGGGCGTCTCGGTTGAGGGGGCGTCTCGGTTGAGGGGGCGTCTCGGTTGAGGGGGCGTCTCGGTTGAGGGGGCGTCTCGGTTGAGGGGGCGTCTCGGTTGAGGGGGCGTCTCGGTTGAGGGGGCGTCTCGGTTGAGGGGGCGTCTCGGTTGAGGGGGCGTCTCGGGTGAGGGGGCGTCTCGGGTGAGGGGGCGTCTCGGGAGAGGGGGCATCTCGGGTGAGGGGGCGTCTCGGTTGAGGGGCGTCTCGGTTGAGGGGGGTCTCGGTTGAGGGGGGTCTCGGTTGAGGGGGACTCTGTTGAAGGGGACTCTACAGAGGGAGGGTCTATACTGAGGGGGGTCACTACTGAGGGGGGTCTCTACAGAGGGGGGTCTCTACAGAGGGGGGTCTCTACAGAGGGGGGTCTCTACAGAGGGGGGTCTCTACAGAGGGGGGTCTCTACAGAGGGAGGTCTCTACAGAGTGGGGTCTCTACAGAGTGGGGTCTCTACAGAGGGGGGTCTCTACAGAGGGGGGTCTCTACAGAGGGGGGTCTCTACAGAGTGGGGTCTCTACAGAGGGGGGTCTCTACAGAGGGGGGTCTCCACTGAGGGGGGTCTCCACTGAGGGGGGTCTCCATTGAGGGGGGTCTCCACTGAGGGGGGTCTCCACTGAGGGGGGTCTCCACTGAGGGGGGGTCTCCACTGAGGGGGGGTCTCCACTGAGGGGGGGTCTCCACTGAGGGGGGGTCTCCACTGAGGGGGGGTCTCCACTGAGGGGGGTCTCCATTGAGGGGGGTCTCTATTGAGGGGGGTCCCTATGAGGGGGGTCCCTATTGAGGGGGGTCTCTATTGAGGGGGGTCTCTATTGAGGGGGTCTCTATTGAGGGGGGTCTCTATTGAGGGGGGTCTCTATTGAGGGGGGTCTCTATTGAGGGGGGTCTCTATTGAGGGGGGTCTCTATTGAGGGGGGTCTCTATTGAGGGGGTGTCTCTATTGAGGGGGAGTCTCTATTGAGGGGGAGTCTCTATTGAGAGGGAGTCTCTATTGAGGGGGTTCTCTATTGAGGGGGTTCTCTATTGAGGGGGTTCTCTATTGAGGGGGTTCTCTATTGAGGGGGGTCTTATTGAGGGGGGTCTTATTGAGGGGCGTCTGATTGAGGGGGGTCTTATTGAGGGAGAGTCTGTATTGAGGGAGAGTCTGTATTGAGGTGGGTGTCTGTATTGAGGGGCGTGTCTGTATTGAGGGGCGGTGTCTGTGTTGAAGGGGGGTGTCTGTATTGAGGGGGGGCTGTCTGTATTGAGGAGGGTGTCTGTATTGAGGGGGGTGTCTGTATTGAGGGGGGGTGTCTGTACTGAGAAGGATTGTGTCTGCACTGAGGGGTGTGTCTGCATTGGGGGGGGGCGACTGTATTGAGCGGGGTGTGTATATTGAGAAAGTGTCTGTATGGAGGGGCGGGTCTGAATTGAGGGGGGTCTGTATTGAGGGGGGTCTGTATTGAGGGGGGTCTGTATTGAGGGGGGTCTGTATTGAGGGGGGTCTGTATTGAGGGGGATCAGTATTGAGGGGGGTCTGTATTGAGGGGGGTGTCAGTATTGAGGGGGTGTCAGTATTGAGGGCGGTCTCTCTTGAGGGCGGTCTCTCTTGAGGGCGGTCTCTCTTGTGGGGGTCTCTATTGAGGGGGGTCTCTATTGAGGGGGTCTCTATTGAGGGGGGTCTCTATTGAGGGGGGTCTCTATTGAGGGGGGTCTCTATTGAGGGGGGTCTCTATTGAGGGGGGTCTCTATTGAGGGGGGTCTCTATTGAGGGGGGTCTCTATTGAGGGGAGTCTCTATTGAGGGTGTCTGTGTTGAGGGGGTGTCTGTACTGAGGGGGGTGTCTGTATTGAGGGGGGTGTCCGTATTGAGGGGGTGTCCGTATTGAGGGGGTGTCTGTATTGAGGGGGGGGTGTCTGTATTGAGGGGGGGTGTCTGTATTGAGGGGGGGGTGTCTGTACTGAGGGGGGTGTCTGTATTCAGGGGGTGTGTCTGTATTGAAGGGGTGTCTGTATTGAGGGGGGGGTGTCTGTATTGAAGGGGTGTCTGTATTGAGGGGGTGGTGTCTGTATTGAAGGGGGGTGTCTGTATTGAAGGGGTGTCTGTATTGAGGGGGGGGTGTCTGTATTGAGGGGGTGTCTGTATTGAGGGAGGGGGTGTCTGTATTGAGGGTGGTGTCTGTATTGAGGGGGGTGTCTGTATTGAGGGGAGTGTCTGTATTGAGGGGAGTGTCTGTATTGAGGGGGTGTCTGTATTGAGGGGGTGTCTGTATTGAGGGGGTGTCTGTATTGAGGGGGTGTCTGTATTGAGGGGGGGTGTCTGTATTGAGGGGGGGTGTCTGTATTGAGGGGGGGGTGTCTGTATTGAGGGTGGTGTCTGTATTGAGGGGGGTATCTGTATTGAGGGAGTGTCTGTATTGAGGGGGTGTCTGTATTGAAGGGGTGTCTGTATTGAAGGGGTGTCTGTATTGAAGGGGTGTCTGTATTGAGGGGGTGTCTGTATTGAGGGAGTGTCAGTATTGAGGGAGTGTCAGTATTGAGGGAGTGTCTGTATTGAGGGGGGGTGTCTGTATTGAGGGATGTCTGTATTGAGGGGGGGTGTCTGTATTGAGGGATGTCTGAATTGAGGGAGTGTCTGTATTGAGGGAGTGTCTGTATTGAGGGGGGTGTCTGTATTGAGGGGGGGGGGCCGGATTGAGGGAGTGTCTGTATTGAGGGAGTGTCTGTATTGAGGGGGTGTCTGTATTGAGGGGGTGTCTGTATTGAGGGGGTGTCTGTATTGAGGGGGGGTGTCTGTATTGAGGGGGGGTGTCTGTATTGAGGGGGGGTGTCTGTATTGAGGGGGGGTGTCTGTATTGAGGGGGGGTGTCTGTATTGAGGGGGGGGGAGATGTGTCTGTATTTGGGTGGGGGAGATGTGTCTGTATTGGGGGAGATGTGTCTGTATTTTGGGGGGGTTGTCTGTATTTTGGGGGGGGTTGTCTGTATTTTGGGGGGGGTTGTCTGTATTGGGGGGTCTGTATTTGGGGGGGGAGATGTGTCTGTATTGGGGGGGTGTCTGTATTTTGGGGGGGGAGAGATGTGTCTGTATTTGGGGGGGGAGATGTGTCTGTATTGAGGGGGGGCAGATGTGTCTGTATTTTGGGGGGGAGATGTGTCTGTATTTGGGGGGGAGATGTGTCTGTATTGGGGGGAGATGTGTCTGTTTGGGGGGGGGGAGATGTGTCTGTATTGGGGGGGGAGATGTGTCTGTATTTTGGGGGGGAGATGTGTCTGTATTGGGGGGGGAGATGTGTCTGTATTGAGGGGGGGGGAGATGTGTCTGTATTGCGGGGGGGGGGGGGGAGATGACTCCACTGCAGCCGCACACGCTGCGTGTATTTAAATCCCAGCCTTCAGCAGCTGTCCTGCAAACAGCAGCCGGCCCAGTGATCCCCAGCAACCCGCTTCGCTGCTGAAATCATCATCACCATCACTGGAAGCCGCTCAGAGGAGAGGTCATTGTCAACAAATAGTTCTGGGCATTAACTCCCCCCATTGTTATTGTGTCTGGATCACAGACACTGGAAAAGCAGTCTTTAATCCCCCCCCCCCCCCCCCGCCAATATTAACATTCTGCCCGGTCCTCTTCCCCCCCTCCCAGATAATCCAATCACCCCATTCTGCAATGAGCAAAGCTGCTTCTGCAAATACATCTTTTTTTAGATTTCGAAATTCACATGCAATGGATACAAATGGCAGAATGACTGCAATGAATGGAAGGATTGGTGTGTGCGTGTCTTCTCCCCCCCCCCCCCTCTCCCCTGCTTACCGGTGTCCTGTCGGAACTGGTGCATGGATTGCAGGTCCAGGATGTAGGGGGCCAGCTTGCTGTCTACCTGGCCCAGCACCACACTGCCCCGGGCGTTGCTGCGGATCACCCTCTCGATGTGGTGGCACACCGCGGCGCTATACGGCCTCCAGCGGCCGTGCTCGTTCAGCCATTCCCACACCACGGCGGCCGAGGCCAGGGGCACCCCGCTGCTCCCCCCCGCCGCCGCCGTGATCATGGCTGGCTCAGCCGGGAATGGGAAGCTTTGCAGGAAAAACACGTCGCTCCTCCGGGCTGCCAGCTCCTCCTTGCAAAGTGCAGGGGGGGAAAGGGGAAGAAGCGGGTGGTCTCTGCTGCTGCTGGACCCAGCACACTCACAGACCCCCCTTCCCAGCGAGGACTCTCTGCTCCCTGCAATGAATGAATGAACTTGCTTTGCTCCGATGCGCTCTCTCCACATCACAGGCGCCCTCCTCTGCCGTCCCTTGCCCCCTCCTGCCCTCCTCCTACCTGTGCCATCCTCCCCCTGCTGCAGTGCAAAATAGGACGGGGGGGGGGTAGGGGGGGATGGGGCTTCCCTGATATTGCAGAGGGGAATCCCCCCCGGGCGACAATGGATCTCACTGAAATCTATCAGCTCAGCGCCGCTGGTATCAATTTTCTGTCACATTCAGCCCGGGGGGCGGGGGGGGGGGAGACACTGGCGAGCTGACCCGGGAGCTGTCAATCACAGACCGCCCCGCCCCGCCCCTCTCTGTGATCTCACAATGCCCCGCCCCAGACTGTTCCAGGAGAGCTGACCCGGGAGCTGTCAATCACAGACCGCCCCGCCCCGCCCCTCTCTGTGATCTCACAATGCCCCGCCCCAGACTGTTCCGGGAGAGCTGAGCCGGGAGCTGTCAATCACAGACCGCCCCGCCCCGCCCCTCTCTGTGATCTCACAATGCCCCGCCCCAGACTGTTCCAGGAGAGCCGACCCGGGAGCTGTCAATCACAGAGCGCCCCGCCCCGCCCCGCCCCTCTCTGTGATCTCACAATGCCCCGCCCCAGACTGTTCCAGGAGAGCCGACCCGGGAGCTGTCAATCACAGACCGCCCCGCCCCGCCCCTCTCTGTGATCTCACAATGCCCCGCCCCAGACTGTTCCGGGAGAGCCGATCCGGAAGCTGTCAATCACAGACCGCCCCGCCCCACCCCTCTCTGTGATCTCACAATGCCCCGCCCCAGGCTGTTCCAGGAGAGCCGACCCGGGAGCTGTCAATCACAGACCGCCCCGCCCCAGACTGTTCCAGGAGAGCCGACCCGGGAGCTGTCAATCATACACTGCCCCGCCCAAGACTGTTCCATGAGAGCCGACCCGGGAGCTGTCAATCACAGACCGCCCCGCCTCAGACTGTTCCAGGAGAGCTGACCCGGAGCTGTCAATCATACACTGCCCCGCCCCTCTGTGATCTCACAACGCCCCGCCCCAGACAGCCCGGAGTGCTGGCCCGGGAGCTGTCAATCACAGACTGCTCCTCCTCTCGCCTGCCCCTCTGTGACCTCACAATACCCCGCCCCAGACTTCCACAAGTGCTGACTCTGGAGCTGTCAATCACAGACCGCCCCGCCCCCTCTCTGTGACCTCATAATGCCCCGCCCCAGACTGTTCCACGAGAGCTGGCTCTGGAGCTGGCAGTCACAGACTGCCCCGCCCACTCTCTGTGACCTCACAATGTCCCGCCCCAGACAGTTCCACGAGTGCTGGCTCAGGAGCTGTCAATCACAGACCGCCCCGCCCCCTCTCTGTGACCTCAAAATGCCCCGCCCCAGACTGTTCCTGGAAAGCTGGCCCGGGGGATGAGGGATGTCAATCAGAGAGATTTGTCTGGTCCCCGGGGCCGCCCCTCTCAGTGACCTCACAATGCCAGGGGCTGTCAATCACAACTCCGCCCCGCCCCATTCTGTGACCGCCCCTGTCCATCAAACAGCGCATGGCCAGAGACTTCCCGCGCTGCTTTGGAGCCCGCTTTCTTACCGCGACGTGCAGCCCGAGCATGGTAGCTTACACAGCTAGGATGTAAATTCACCTTCTGTCTCTCAGCCCGCCTCCACAAACCTGCTGAATGTGTCCAACATTCTCTGTTTCACTTTCAGAATTTCACCAACACCACTATCTTGCATTAGCAATACGGAGAACACAAGCTCACTGTCACCAGGATCTGACTTAGTGATATTATAGCCCCCCTCCTGTCCTTGTCCTCTTCCATTCTCGCATCCAAAATACCACAGCTCCTGACAGTGCAGCACTCCCTCAGTACTGACCCTCTGACAGTGCAGCACTCCCTCAGTACTGACCCTCTGACAGTGCGGCACTCCCTCAGCACTGACCCACTGACAGTGCGGCACTCTCTCAGCACTGACCCTCTGACAGTGCAGCATTCCCTCAGTACTGACCCTCTGACAGTGCAGCACTCCCTCAGTACTGACCCTCTGAAAGTGCGGCACTCCCTCAGCACTGACCCTCTGACAGTGCAGCACTCCCTCAGTACTGACCCTCTGACAGTGCAGCACTCCCTCAGTACTGACCTTCTGACAGTGCGCCACCTCCTCAGTACTGACCCGCTGACAGTGCAGCACTCCCTCAGTACTGACCCTCTAACACTGCGGCACTCCCTCAGTACTGACCCTATGACACTGCAGCACTCCTCAGTACTGATCCTCTGACAGTGCGGCACTCCCTCAGCACTGACCCTCTGACAGTGCAGCACTCCCTCAGTACTGACCCTCTGACAGTGCTGCACTCCCTCAGTACTGACCTTCTGACAGTGCGCCACCTCCTCAGTACTGACCCGCTGACAGTGCAGCACTCCCTCAGTACTGACCTTCTGACAGTGCGCCACCTCCTCAGTACTGACCCGCTGACAGTGCAGCCCTCCCTCAGTACTGACCCTCTGACAGTGCAGCACTCCCTCAGTACTGACCTTCTGACAGTGCGCCACTCCCTCAGTACTGACCCTCAAACACTGCGGCACTCCCTCAGTACTGACCCTATGACACTGCAGCACTCCTCAGTACTGATCCTCTGACAGTGCAGTGCTCCCTCAGCACTGACCCTCTGGCAGTGCGGCACTGCCTCAGTACTGACCCTCTGACAGTGCAGCACTCCCTCAGCACTGACCCTCTAACACTGCAGCACTCCCTCAGCTCTGACCCTCTGGCAGTGCGGCACTGCCTCAGTACTGACCCTCTGACAGTGCAGCACTCCCTCAGTACTGACCCTATGACACTGCAGCACTCCTCAGTACTGATTCTCTGACAGTGCAGCACTCCCTCAGTACTGACCCTCTGACAGTGCAGCACTCCCTCAGCACTGACCCTCTGACAGTGCAGCACTCCCTCAGCACTGACCCTCTGACAATGCAGCGCTCCCTCAGCACTGACCCTCTGACAGTGCAGCACTCCCTCAGTACTGACCCTCTGACAGTGCGCCACTCCCTCAGTACTGACCCTCAAACACTGCGGCACTCCCTCAGTACTGACCCTATGACACTGCAGCACTCCTCAGTACTGATCCTCTGACAGTGCAGCGCTCCCTCAGCACTGACCCTCTGGCAGTGCGGCACTGCCTCAGTACTGACCCTCTGACAGTGCAGCACTCCCTCAGCACTGACCCTCTAACACTGCAGCACTCCCTCAGCACTGACCCTCTGGCAGTGCGGCACTGCCTCAGTACTGACCCTCTGACAGTGCAGCACTCCCTCAGTACTGACCCTATGACACTGCAGCACTCCTCAGTACTAATTCTCTGACAGTGCAGCACACCCTCAGTACTGACCCTCTGACAGTGCAGCACTCCCTCAGCACTGACCCTCTGACAGTGCAGCACTCCCTCAGCACTGACCCTCTGACAATGCAGCGCTCCCTCAGCACTGACCCTCTGACAGTGCAGCACTCCCTCAGCACTGACCCTCTGACAGTGCAGCACTCCCTCAGCACTGACCCTCTGACAATGCAGCACTCCCTCAGCACTGACCCTCTGACAATGCAGCGCTCCCTCAGTACTGACCCTCTGACAGTGTGGTGCTTCCATCTGTCGTGCATTGAAGAGTCCTGTTTTGTGATGTAACCCGATGGGTGATTTGTTTTCCCTGTAATCTGAGGGCTTGGCGTGCTTTGTATGCCATGTTTCTACGCCACTGGTGTTATCTGAAAATAGCTGCCACACACACGCTGGCAATGTGGTTCTCGATGTATTTACAAATCAGACAATCACACAAATTGCAGCGCTGGTAAAGACTTCTGCTCAAAAAAGTTGATCAATTTATTTACGATGAATCATGGTGAATGGTACACACTTGCCCTCTGCCCTTAACCCCAGGTCATAATTTTTGGTCATGCTTTCCTCTATATTGAAATTCCTATGTCAACAATTCCCATGCAATTTTGCAATGTAAACGATCATGGTGCTGTTGCAGGTCATGACCAGTAGGTGTTGCTGTAATGAAAGCCTTGAAAGCCTCTCTGCCAAGTCCATTGGCTCCTTGCACTCCAAGATAAAAGGCAGCTATTCATCAGCTGCAACCGATACTGTCGAATAATTGTTTTCCTTGGTGTCAAAGAGGCTGTAGCGGAAATTGACTGGAATCTTTCTGGGGATGAGGGGACGTCAGTTCATGTAGAGAGACTGCAGGGGCTGTGACTGTTCTCCTCAGAGGCTGGGAAAGTGAAGGGATGATTTTATAGATGTGTTCCGGGTTGTGAAGAGTTTTGAGAGACTAAACAATATAAAACAAATTTGTTTATTAAAAAATTCTTTCATTTGATGTTGGCGTTGTTAGCCCACCAACGCCTCTACTTTCTCAGCAGGCTGAGGAAATTCAGCATGTCCGCCACAACTCTGACAGATGCACCACGACTCTCACAGATGCACCATAGAAAGCATTCTTTCTGGTTGTATCACAGCTTGGTATGGCTCCTGCTCTGCCCAAGACCGCAAGAAACTACAAAGTGTTGTAAATGAAGCCCACTCCATCACGCAAACCAGCCTCCCATCCATTGACTCCGTCTACACTTCCCGCTGCCTCGGAAAAGGATAATCAAGGATCTCATGCACCCCGGACATTCTCTCTTCCACCTTCTTCCGTCGGGGAAAAGATACAAAAGTCTGAGGCCACCTACCAACCGACTCAAGAACAGCTTCTTCCCTGCTGCTGTCAGACATTTGAATGGACCTACCTTATATTCAGCTGATCTTTCTCTACACCCTAGCTATGACTGTAACACTACATTCTGCACTCTCTCCTTTCCTTCTCCCCTATGTACTCTTGGAATGGCATGGCTTGTCTGTATAGCGCGCAAGAGACAATACTTTCCACTGTATCCCAATACGTGACAATAATAAATCAAATCAAAACTCAAATCAAGGCCTGTGTTTATTGGCCATCCCTAATTGCCCCTTGAATTGAGTGTCTCACTTGGCCATTTCAGAGGGCAGTTGAAAGTCAACCACATTGCTGTGGCTCTGGAGTCACATGTAGGCCAGACTGGGTAAGGACGGCAGATTTCCTTCCCTAAAGGGACATTTGTGAACCAGATAGGGTAATCAGTGATAGTTTCGTGCTCACTATCACTGAGATCAGCTTTATATTACAGATTTATTGATTGACTTTAAATTGCACCAGCTGCGATGGTCACCCATGTCCCCAGGTTATCCTGGGCCTCTATGTTATAGGTCCAGACATATATTACCACTGTGCCACCATCCCCGCTGTTGCCAGTGGCAGAGAGGGGGAATGTGTTAACCAGGAGGACACAGAACTACAGAGGCTAGCCTGTTAATCAGAGGATAATCTTCTCTCAGGAGTTCGAGAAGGTACCATTTAACCCCATCCCCAGCACTGTCCCCAACCCGCATGCTCCCCGACCCTGTTCCCAGCGAGTTTGAAATCGCCCCCTTTAACTTGAATGTACAAAGCCGGGCATGTGGCGGGGCAGTGGCGATTTTAACCAATCCTTCAGTCAGAGAAGGGGAAGGGGACTGTTCGCAGAGAGAGAGAAAGATAGAAAGAAGGAAAAAAGAACGTTTGAAAGGCTTGTGGTTATTTAGCACCGTTCATCACTTCAGGTCGTCCCGGAGCGCTTGAGGAGATCGATGCCAGGAACAGGAGGAGGCCATTCAGCCCCTTCTCCAGCCTGTTACACAGGAACAGGAGGAGGCCCCAGTCAGCCCCTTCTCCAGCCTGTTACACAGGAACAGGAGGAGGCCATTCAGCCCCTTCTCCAGCCTGTTACACAGGAACAGGAGGAGGCCATTCAGCCCCTTCTCCAGCCTGTTACATGGAAAAAACATGAGGCTATTCAGCCCGCTCGAACCTTGCCCCGCCATCCAGCGAGATCATTGCAGATCTTATCCAGTGGATGACAAAAAACCAAGCAATCTCAGGTCTCAAATCAGCAATCAACAACAATTGTTGTTTAAAGGGGAGAGTTGGAAACTCCCATCAGTGTTCTCCCACCAGAATTTTCCAACCTCGTCTGTGGCTGGGATTCTCCAGACCCGCTGCAGCGAATGGAGATTTAGTTCAGCACCAAATTTCCTAAAGACGTCTTTAACCAGGAGATTTTCTTGCTGGACAGAGGGAGGGAGGGAGGGAGAGAGAGGTAGTGGACGGAATTGTACCGTCCCACCTGCCACAGATTTGTACGGACGGTGGTGGGGGTGGAGGGACGGGAGGGGAGGCGGGGGGGGGGGGGGGGGGGAGGCTGTGGGGGCTAGTGGACCATGCAAAGGTCCGTTGACCCCGGGTAGATTTTCCAATCTTGGGGCAAGCGTAGCCGGAAAATCCTGCCCAGTAAGAGAAAGAGGCGTTGCCAAAATTTTTTGGCCTGCACTCATCAGGACAAATGCAAGAATACCAAATTTCAAACCATTTTCACTGCAGGAGAAAAGACTGCTGATTAGTTGGCAAGTTGACTCTGATTGGTTGAGATGTTGCCCTGGAGAGATCAATGTGGGGGGCGATTGGCTCCTCAAGCTCATGGGTAATTAAAATAAGGTGAGAGGCTTGAACATGTTCCTTTTGTGTGCAGAGGACAGTTCCCTGCATATGAATGTGTCACTTTGAGGAAACGTAGGGGCGATGATGGTGCAAAGGTAATATCACAGGGTTTCTGATGCAGAGGCCCAGATTAATGCTCTGGAGACACGGATTCAAATCCCACCACGGCAGCTGGTGAAATTTAAATTCAATTTATACATCTGGAAGCGAATGGTAGTCTCGGTAACGATGACCATGAAACTATCATCGATTGTCGGCAATACCCATCTGGTTCACTCATGCCCTTTAGGGGAGTAAATCTGCTGTCCTTACCTGGTCTGGCCTTGTCCTGTCCCCGTGTAACAGGCTGGAGAAGGGACTGAATGGCCTCCTCCTGTTCCCATGTAACAGGCTGGAGAAGGGGCTGAATGGCCTCCTCCTGTTCTGTGTAACAGGCTGGAGAAGGGGTTGAATGGCCTCCTCCTGTTTTTCAAGTCCACTGGGATGATACTTAGAAGGTCCCAAACTGACGCCTCCTGCTCGCGCCCCTCCTGCCCTCACCCCTCCTCCCCTCCCTCCCACCAGCACTGGACGCCCTGTTCACAGGATGACGCATCGGTTGGCACGCAGCCCCCCCTGCAGGCAGGCAGAGGCATGGGTGCTCTTGCAGGCCAGGCAGCCGACTGTCTTCAGCAGCTCCTTGAAGAGGAGCAGGATGTGCCAGTTGTACTTGGCTGAGCACTCGATGTAACCGCACTTCCACGACCTCTTGACCAGCGCTGCCACGTTGCGCCGGGGGGCCACCCTTCTCCGCTGAAGGTCCCGCTTGTTCCCCACGATCAGGATGGGCGCCTTGCCTGAGCCGGGAGGCCTGGATGGAAGACAATGGGGAGGGAAAAGGTCAAAGGTGAACAGGCTTTCACCCCTCTCAGGCGCCAAGGCCTACCCCAGGGAGAATGACCCCAGGCGGGTTCTGACTGACCTTTCACCCCCGAGGTCAAATTGCACTACCTCTGATGAGGGCGACTGGGTCAACAACTGACCTTTCACCAGGAGGGTCAAGGGTCAATCCAGCCAGATGGGGGAACAGATAAAAGAGGCCTGGGCTGGGTCTTGAACCCAGAACCGAGTGACTCCGAGGTGATCCACTGAGCCCTGGCTGACTCCAAACAGCCATTGTGTGACTGGGAGCCCTGCCCCTCTACCCTCACCCTCCCACCCCACCCCACTCGAGCAACCCACCCTTCCCCACGGTGGGGGTGGACCCACCTCTTGGCCACGATGAGTTGGTGTACCGCCTTGATGTACTCGAAGCTGGAGAAGCAGCAGATGTCATAGACCAGGATGTAGGCGTGTGCGGGTTGGATACCGTGATCCCCTGCCTCACCCCACCTCTCGATCCACTCCTGAGGACAAAGAACAAACCAGCCAAAGAGCCACACAACAACGTCAATATAAGGAGAAAGAAAATCTCTGTAACCTCCTCCAGCCTCTAAAACCCTCCCTATCTCTGTAACCTCCTCCATCCCCTACACCCCTCCCTATCTCTGTAACTTCATCCAGCCCCAGCACCCCTCCCTATCTCTGTAACTTCATCCAGCCCCAGCACCCCTCCCTATCTCTGTAACCTCCTCCAGCCCCTACACCCCTCCCTATCTCTGTAACTTCATCCAGCCCCAGCACCCCTCCCTATCTCTGTAACTTCATCCAGCCCCAGCACCCCTCCCTATCTCTGTAACCTCCTCCAGCCCATACACCCCTCCCTATCTCTGTAACCTGCTTCAGCCCCTACACCCCTCCCTATCTCTGTAACCTCATCCAGCCACAGCACCCCTCCCTATCTCTGTAACCTCCTCCATCCCGTATACCCCTCCCTATCTCTGTACCTCCTCCAGCCCCTACACCCCTCCCTATCTCTGTAACCTCCTCCAGCCCCTACACCCCTCCCTATCTCCGTAACCTCCTCCAGCCCCTACACCCCTCCCTATATCTGTAACCTCCTCCAGCCCCTACACCCCTTCCTATCTCCGTAACCTCCTCCAGCCCCAACAACCCTCCCTATTCCTGTAACCTCCTCCATCCCCTACAACCCTCCCTATCTCTGTAACCTCCTCCATCCCCTACACCACTCCCTATCTCTGTAACCTCCTCCAGCCCCTACACCACTCCCTATCTCTGTAACCTCCTCCAGCCCCAACACCCCTCCCTATCTCTGTAACCTCCTCCAGCCTCTACACCCCTCCCTATCTCTGTCACCTCCTCCAGCCCCTGCACCCCTCCCTATCTCTGTAACCTCCTCCAGCCCCAACAACCCTCCCTATTCCTGTAACCTCCTCCATCCCCTACAACCCTCCCTATCTCTGTAACCTCCTCCATCCCCTACACCACTCCCTATCTCTGTAACCTCCTCCAGCCCCTATACCCCTCCCTATCTCTGTAACCTCCTCCAGCCCCAACACCCCTCCCTATCTCTGTAACCTCCTCCAGCCTCTACACCCCTCCCTATCTCTGTAACCTCCTCCAGCCCATACACCCCTCCCTATCTCTGTAACCTCCTCCATCCCCTACAATCCTCCCTATCTCTGTAACCTCCTCCATCCCCTACACCCCTCCCTATCTCTGTAACCTCCTCCAGCCCCAGCACCCCTCCCTATCTCTGTAACTTCCTTCAGCCCCAGCACCCCTCCCTATCTCTGTAACTTCCTCCAGCCCCAGCACCCCTCCCTATCTCTGTAACCTCCTCCAGCCCCTACAATCCTCCCTATCTCTGTAACCTCCTCCAGTCCCTACAATCCTCCCTATCTCTGTAACATTCTCCAGCTCCTACAATCCTCCCTATCTCTGTAACCTCCTCCAGTCCCTACAATCCTCCCTATCTCTGTAACCTCCTCCAGCCCCTACACCCCTTCCTATCTCCGTAACCTCCTCCAGCCCCAACAACCCTCCCTATCCCTGTAACCTCCTCCATCCCCTACAACCCTCCCTATCTCTGTAACTTCCTCCAGCCCCAGCACCCCTCCCTATCTCTGTAACCTCCTCCAGCCCCTGCACCCCTCCCTATCTCTGTAACCTCCTCCAGCCCCTACACCCCTCCCTACCTCTGTAACCTCCTCCAACCCCTACAATCCTCCCTATCTCTGTAACCTCCTCCAGCCCCTACACCCCTCCCTATCTCCGTAACCTCCTCCAGCCCCTACACCCCTCCCTATCTCCGTAACCTCCTCCAGCTCCTACAATCCTCCCTATCTCTGTAACCTCCTCCAGTCCCTACAATCCTCCCTATCTCTGTAACATCCTCCAGCTCCTACAATCCTCCCTATCTCTGTAACCTCCTCCAGCCCCTATAACCCTCCCTATCGCTGTAACCTCCTCCAGCCCCGACAACCCTCCCTATCTCTGTAACCTCCTAGGCCCCTACACCCCTCCCTATCTCTGTAACCTCCTCTTCAAATTGGGATGGTACAGCCGATATATAAATGCACAATATTGTTATCAGGCAACAAACCGTTGGGTTGTTTCTCAACAGGGAAGGATGGATATGGGATCAGGATGCTCCCATATCGACCATGCGGCACCTAAATGCTGCTGTCAGTAGTGAGGGTGATAGGAAAACAATCGAAGTACAACCCAAGCTGCAGCGGGGGAGAGACCCTGTATATCAAGCAGCGCGGTGGCACAGTGGTTGGCACTACTGCCTCACAGCGCCAGGGACCCGGCTTCAATTCCTGTCTATTTATGTGGAGTTTGCACATTCTCCCGTTGGATTTCTCCGGGTGCTGCGGTTTCCTTCCACAGTCCAAAGATGCAAGTTAGGTGGATTGGCCATGTTAAATGCATGGGGATATGGGGATAGGGGAGAGTGGCATGGGGGGGCGGGGGGGGGGGGGGGGCGGGGGGGGGGGCGGTGTTGGGCCTCTGGCCTCTTTTGGAGAGTCGGTGTTGACCTGATGGACACAATGGCCTTCACCTGCTATACTAGAATCATAGAGAATTCACTGCACAGAAAGAGACCGCTCCGCCCATCGTGTCTGTTCTGTTCTCTACGGTAGATAGTCCCTTGCCGTACAACTATCCAGGCCCCTCACAATTCTGCACACATTTTGATCGTTTAGAATTTCAATATTGCTGAAAATCAGAGACATTTTTTGTCAAAGCTTTTCATCCTGCACTCATCCGGGCATTTTGTAAGAATACCAACGTCAGGGGAAACCAACAAAGTTCTACAGCATGAGAAGAGGGCGCTGTTCGCCTGCGGAGTGGACTCTGATTGATTGAGGCATTGCCTTGAAGAACACACCAGTTGAGGCAGACTGACAGTTAACTGCCGAGCAGTGTTTGCAAATTTAAGCCAGGCAGTTTGACTTTGATTGATCAAGGCATTTCCCCGAGGAGTGAATCAGCTGTCACTCCTGTTGTTCAGCTGAAACAGGCACAATGTGTGTACTTGCTCTTTCTGTCTGAAAAGAACCGGGCCCCGTGTACTAATATATGTAGTTTCCAGTACATGCAGATTCGCCACACTGTGAGCCCCACTGACAATCTTAAATTGGCTGTCAGCGTAAATTTAGCAAATTGAGGATTATTTAGCAAATGTTGTCCAATCGCAGAATCACACCGAATGTGTTTTGAACGCAAGCTCGTTGGGGATGATCCATTGTGAACAGTGGTTGGGACATGCTGTTTGATATGATCCACCACTCTTTGGGATGTTCGGCCTACAGAACTGGCACTGAGATTCATAAACCACGTTACTCATTCATGTGAAAGGCAAAAGGGTTTGGAGGCAGCATCCTGTTAGTGGTGAATAACACTCGAGTCGCTACTGCAGCGTGAAACAGCAAGCTTCACCAATGACCATTAGGGAAGGAAATCTGCCACCAGACCTTGATCTGGGCCACATGTGACCGGATCCACAGCAATGTGGTTGACTCTTAAACAGGCTCTGAAATGCACTTCGGTTCAAGGGCAGTTAGGATTGGGCAATAAGTGCTGGCCGAGCCAGAGACACCCACATCCCGCAATGAATTGAAATAAAGTGCTGCTCAAATTTGTATTCCTGATGAGTGCAAGACAAAAAACTTTGACAGGAAATTACATTTTTCTCAGCAATACTCAATTTTGCACATCTCAATGAAATCTCCCCTCAGCCTCGCTTGTGACACCCAGCCTAACCAATCCTTCCTCAAATACTCTCTGATTGGGAGTGGAGAATCTCTCTCTCTGATTGGGTGTTGAGGGTTCCATATTAAATCCCTACAGTGCAGAAGGTGGCCATTCGGCCCATCGAATCAGCACTGACCATAATCCCACCCAGACCCTATCCCAGTAACCCTCATTCACCCTACTAATGCCCCCTGACACTAAGGGGCAATTTAGCATGGCCAACCAACCTAACCCGCACATATTTGTGGGAGGAAACCGGAGCACCCAGAGGAAACCCACGCAGACACGGGGAGAGTGTGCAGACTCAGCACAGACAGTGACCCAAGCTGGGAATCGGACCCGGGGCCCTGGCGCTGTGAGGCAGCAGTGCTAACCATGTGCACATTCTCTTTCTCTGATTGGGTGTTGAAAGTCTTCTCGCGCTTTCTCTGATTGGATGTTCAGGGTTCTTTCTCTCTCTAATTGGGTGTTGAGATCCTCTCGCTCTCTCTCTCTCTCTCTTATTGGGTGTTGAGTTCTCTCGCTCTCTCTGATTGGGTGTTGAGATTTTCTCTCTCTCTCTCTGATTGGGTGTTGAGTGTTCTCTCTCTCTGATTGGGTGATGCGGGTTCTCACTCTCTGATTGGGTGTTGAGGATTCCCTCTCTCTGATTGGGTGTTGAGGATTCCCTCTCTCTGATTGGGTGTTGAGGATTCCCTCTCTCTGATTGGGTGTTGAGGATTCCCCCTTTCTCTCTCTCTCTCTGATTGAGTGTTGAGGTTTCCCTCTCTCTGATTGGGTGTTGAGTGTTCTCTCTCTCTGATTGGGTGTTGAGGATTCCCTCTCTCTGATTGGGTGTTGAGGATTCCCTCTCTCTGATTGGGTGTTGAGGATTCCCTCTCTCTGATTGGGTGTTGAAAATTCCCTCTCTCTGATTGGGTGTTGAGGATTCCCCCTTTCTCTCTCTCTCTCTGATTGGGTATTGAGAGTTCTCTTTGTCTCTCTCTCTGATTGGGTGTTGAGTTCTCTCGCTCTCTCTGATTGGGTGTTGAGGTTTCCCTCTCTCTAATTGGGTGTTGAGGGTTCCCCCTCTCTCTCTCTCTGATTGGGTGTTGAGTTCTCTCGAGCTCTCTGATTGGGTGTTGCGATTTCCCTCTCTCTGATTGGGTGTTGAGTTCTCTCGCTCTCTCTGATTGGGTGTTGAGTGTTCTCTCTCTCTGATTGGGTGTTGGGGATTCCCTCTCTCTGATTGGGTGTTGAGGATTCCCTCTCTCTGATTGGGTGTTGAGGATTCCCTCTCTCTGATTGGGTGTTGAGGATTCCCTCTCTCTGATTGGGTGTTGAGGATTCCCTCTCTCTGATTGGGTGTTGAGGATTCCCCCTTTCTCTCTCTCTCTCTCTGATTGGGTGTTGGGGGTTCTCTCTCTCTGATTGGGTATTGAGAGTTCTCTCTGTCTCTGATTGGGTGGTAGTGTGGTTTATTTTGGTGGGGGTGGTGGGAGGAGGGGATGGGGGGGTGGTGGGAGGAGGGGATGGGGGGGTGGTGGGAGGAGGGGATGGGGGGGTGGTGGGAGGAGGGGATGGGGGGCGAGTGGTGGGAGGAGCGGGGGGGCTGGTGGGAGGAGGGGATGGGGGGGTGGTGGGAGGAGGGGATGGGGGGGTGGTGGGAGGAGGGGATGGGGGGGTGGTGGGAGGAGGGGATGGGGGGGTGGTGGGAGGAGGGGATGGGGGGGTGGTGGGAGGAGGGGATGGGGGGGTGGTGGGAGGAGGGGATGTGGGGGTGGTGGGAGGAGGGGATGGGGGGATGGTGGGAGGAGGGGATGGGGGGATGGTGGGAGGAGGGGATGGGGTGGTGGTGGGAGGAGGGGATTGGGGGGGTGGTGGGAGGAGGGGATGGGGGGCGGGTGGTGGGAGGAGGGGATGGGGGGGGTGGTGGGAGGAGGGGATGGGGGGGTGGTGGGAGGAGGGGATGGGGGGGTGGTGGGACGAGGGGATGGGGGGGTGGTGGGAGGAGGGGATGGGGGGGTGGTGGGAGGAGGGGATGGGGGGGCTGGTGGGAGGAGGGGAGGAGGGGAGGAGGGGATGGGGGGGTGGTGGGAGGAGGGGAGGAGGGGATGGGGGGGTGGTGGGAGGAGGGGAGGAGGGGATGGGGGGGTGGTGGGAGGACGGGATGGGGGGGGTGGTGGGAGGAGTGGATGGGGGGGGTGGTGGGAGGAGGGGATGGGGACGAGTGGTGGGAGGAGCGGGGGGGGGTGGGTTGGGTCGGGGGGGGGGTGGGTTGGGTGGGGGCGGGGGTTAGGTCTGCCTCACTCACCTGCTGGTTGTTGGTGAAGACAAGTGAAGCTGGGATGTCCAGAATGACCAGGTGGTAAATGCGGTCATTCAGGACGACGGAGGGTCTGTACACCCCCCCGTGCGGGCTGCGGCTCTCCTCGGCGAACTGGTTCCACACAAACTGCTGGATGATTGCTGTCTTACCCACTCCCGGGGCGCCCAGGATGGCAATCTTGAGGAAGTCAGCCATGGAGTCACACAGAAGCATGGAGACTTGGTTCAATAGAAGAAGCAGCAAAGTGGTCTTGTCTGGGAGCAGGGTGGGTGGGGGGACGGGAGATAGTGGTGGGAAGGGGGTCCCAGCTAGAAATGGAGCAAAATTTGTCACCTGAATCTTCAGTGAGGTCCCAGCCGGGGCTCCGAGCGCAGCGATGAAGCTGACCCCTGTGTCGGAATTCCCCAGCAACTCTTCCTCAAGTGTTTCATCTTCAGCCGCCTGGGCTGCAACCATCCAATGAGGGAAATGTTCAGCTCCACTCCCTCTTTATCCTGGACCAAGAGAGTTGGATCGACGCCCATGGACGCCTATTCCTTGGAGATGCTGGAAAATGTTGGCCTCTTTCGAGAGATGCGCAAGAACCTTCAGATTGTCTTCTGCGTCCAGGTTAAATCCTGCTCCCGGAACTGTCCGGACACAGATTTCCTTTTCAGACCTGCGTGGACTCCCAGTTTGACATTCCCACTTGATTATTTTGAGTCCAAACTTGATGGAATTGCTGGATCTCTGGAACGGGATGTTGCGTCTCTCTCTCTTGGGGATCCCTGGAGCTTCGAGTCTTCCTTCGTTGGGTTGCCTCCCCCTGTCTCAAACCGTCCCTCCTTGGTTGGGTTCGACAGTTTGAGAATCCTCCTGGAATTCCAATTGCTGCTTCCAAGAATTCCGCATCCTCTCCCCCTCCCTCTCCGAGGATCAAGATGTCCTCAATTCCAATTCTTCCCAACTTTCAGGTTATCCTGAGATTCAGATCTTCATTAGTTTCAATGCATTGACTCTCTCTCTCTCTCTCTATCTCTGCCCACAGCACGTTCAGCAGCTTGAGGGAGTAATGGTTGGATGGAAGAATGGAATTTTAAAGCCCCCTCTGGGTCAGGCCAGCCTTTGACAATGGAAAAGGGGTTAAGTTGGCAAAAAACTGTCCAGTTGCAAGAATACAATTGAATAGAATTGGGTGGGACGAGGAGGTGAGGAGAGGCGAGGGGGGGCTGGAGGGGGTGAGGACATGGGGTCTTAACCTGTCCAAAATGTCTTGCCCAGCTCTCGGTCAGTCAACCCCTGAGGGAGCAGCAACCACACTCCGGAAAAGCTGGACACATAACGCCCACAGTCAAGTTCAGATCCTTGTGAGTGATTATAGTGATGGGCACAGCGGGGGGAAGTGATGGGGGCACAGCAAGATCACACAGAAGAGCAATGGGTGCCCTCCAGCTCCAAATGAGACGACTGCATGCAAGCTGATGCCCAAATCCGCCTTCTTCAGTGGGATCTTTCAGGATTGTTTCATTCTGCTCTTCCAACACAATTTGGATTGATGTCAGAGAGTGACCATCTTGTCTTCAGAGAACTTCGTCTTCTCCACAGTCCCTGCCTTCTTTCAGCATCTCCGGAAAAGCGGGCAGCAAAATCACTGGGTGTTTTTTTTCTACCTCCCAATTGCAGATTGCAGTTCAGAATGTTGAATCACTTGACAACTCGACACAACGCTCCGTCCTGGAGAAACCTGCGTACGTGTTGGAACTCTGAGGTACCTCGGAGGAAAAGCAGGGAGAGGAAAGGGTCAGAGTGGACGTGTCACAGAACGGAATTCAAAACCTATCTGACCAATTTTACAAACCTCTCCACCAGGAGTTCTCACCCCCTCCCTCCCCACTCCCTCCCACTGCCGTAGAGGGGCATCCTCACTTGTCCAAACCTCCACAACATTCCGACTATTCCCTACAACCCTCCCTATCTCTGTAACCTCCTCCAGCATCTACAACCCTCCCTATCTCTGTAACCTCCTTCAGTCCCGACAACCCTTCCTATCTCTCTAACCTTCTCCAGCTCCGACAACCCTCCCTATCTCTGTAATCTCCTCCAGCCCCTACATCCCTCCCTAGCTCTGTAACCTCCTCCAGCGCTTACAACCCTCCCTATCTCTGTAACCTCCTCCAGCATCTACAACCCTTCCTATCTCTGTAACCTCCTCCAGCCCCTACACCCCTCCCTATCTCTGTAACCTCCTCCAGCCCCTACACCCCTCCCTATCTCTGTAACCTCCTCCAGTCCCTACACCCCTCCCTATCTCTGTAACCTCCTCCAGTCCCTACACCCTCCCTATCTCTGTAACCTCCTCCAGTCCCTACAACCCTCCCTATCCCGGTAACGTCCTCCAGTCCCTACACCCTCCCTATCTCTGTAACCTCCTCCAGTCCCTACAACCCTCCCTATCCCGGTAACGTCCTCCAGCCCTTACAACACTCCCTATCTCTGTAGCCTCCTCCAGCCCCTTGTAATATGGACATATGAGTTGTTGTTGTATGATATTCAATTTGTTGTTGTACAAAAAAGAGAGCTGTTGGATAGACATGAGTTGTTGTTGTATACACATGCATGTTGTTGTTGTACATGCATGAGTTATTGTTGTACTAAATGCAAGTTGCTGTAGTATAGACATGTTAGTTGTACACAATTGCAAGTTGTTGTATAGACATGAGTTGTTGTACTTAATGCAATTGTTGTAATATAAAACATGAGTTGTTGTTGTACTATGTGCATTTTTTTATTGTACAGACGTAAGTTGTTGCACTAAGTGCAATCTTTGTTGTACAAAGTGATTTATTGTTGCATTAAATGCAAGCTGTTCTGTTATAGACATGAGTTGTTGAAACAGATGCAATTTGTCATTATATTGATCTGAATATTTTGTTGTACACAAATGAAGTGGTTATTTTATAGATGTGAGTTGTTGTTATACTAAATGCAAGTTGTTTTGTATAGGCATGATTTATTATTGTACACAAATGCAAGTTTGTTGTGTAAACATGTGGGTTTTTGGACACAAATGCAAGTTGTTTTTGTATAGACATGTGAGTAGTTGTACTAATGCAAGTTGTTATACACAAATGTAAGTTGTATAGACATGAGTTGTTGTACTAAATGCAAGTTATTGTTGTATTGTCATGGGTTGTTGTACTAAATGCTGTAGTATGGACACGAGTTGTTATACCAAATGCAAGTTGTTGGTGTATAGACAAGAGTTGTTGTTGTACAAAAATGCAAGTTCTTGTTGTATCGGCACATGAGTTATATGGACATGAGTTCTTCTATACAAATACAAGCTGTCTTGTATACGCATGAGTTGTACTAAGTGCAAATTGTTGTAGTAAAGACACGAGTTGTTGTTGTGCACAAATGCAAGTTGTTGTAGAAACATGAGTTGTTCACAAATTAATGTTGCTGTATTAACTGTGGTTCTCGTATAGACATAAGTTATTGTACTAAATGTAAGTTGTTGTAGTATAGACATGAGTTGTACACAGTTACAAATTGTTGGTGTATGGACATGAGTTGTTGTACACAAATGCATGTTTTTGATGGAAAGATGTGAGTTGTTGTACTAAAAGTAAGTTGTTGTAGTATCAACATGTGAGTTGTTGTACACAAATGCCAAGTTGTTGTACTATAGTCATGAGGTGTTATATACAATTACAAGTTGTTGTTATATATTTGTGAGTTGTTGTACTAAATGTAAGTTGTATTATAAAACATGAGTTGTTGTTGTACTATATGTAATTTGTTATCGTATGGACATGAGTTATTGTTCTACACAAATGCAAGTTGTTGTTGTATAGGCATGGGAGTTGTTATATGGACATGTAAGTTGATGTGCACAAATGCAAGTTGTTGCATAGACGTGTGCGTTGTTGTGCTAAATGAAAGTTGTTGTTGTATAGGCAAGAGTTGTTGTTGTCATAAATGCAAATTGCTGTTATATGGACAAGAGTTGTTGTTGTAATATGTGCAAGGTGTTGGATAGACAAGTTGTTGTTGCAATAAATGCAAGTTGTTGTTGAACAGACAAGAGTCGTTGTTGTAATAAATGCAAGGTGTTGCTGCATAGGTGTGAGTTGTTGTATGTAGGAGGGGATATGGAACTCCTGTTTTCTGACATTATTAACATAAAGTAGATTACTTTAAAATAGAGACCACCTAGTGTGCCTTATACATATTAAAGATATCACAATGTGCCTCACTTATATGCCACAAAAATATTGTCTGTATAAGCACATATATAATCATTTTTGAACAAGTATTATAGATTTAAACTGTATTTTTGTATTTTATTGTAAGCTTTGGCCAATGAGCAGTTTACCCCTTGGCATAATGGGAAATAGTTTGAAACAGACCACATTCTTTTGGAATAAAGAAGTATAGAGTAATATACCCGATTATCAGAGGCAGGCTGGGCTGCTGTAGAACCAAAATGATTGAAATAAGGATTCAGCTTCTCGCTGTAATGAATAGCTGTGATGCTGCTATTCTCTCCAGGGGCAGGGAAACATACAGAGAAGATGAATCCCTTATTGTTCTCAGTACTGCAGGTATTAGGGGTGACCCTGGAACCTACCAGATTTGCGTAGAATTGCAACGTTACCTTTGCGTTACTAGGCAATGGGGGGAAAGAGTCTATGGTTCAGTTGACCAGTGAATTCCTAATTCTGCCAGAGGGTAGAATGCTATTAGCTGAAGTAACTGAAGTGTATTATTGTAATTGGACCATCCAGTTTGGATGACAGGTTGGGCGGGAAGATCAAATCTTCAGAAATGTATATCTGTTGTGCTCATGTGATGTAGCATCAAAGAGAGGCTAGAATCCTCTGACTTTCGCAGTACGTGCTGGTTCAATGAAACGTCTTTTAATTGCATATTGTTTTTCACAAGTCTTTATGTTTGCTGTGTTCGGCTAAATACAACACCCCCAGGGGGAAATACCCTGAGAAATTCCCCTTACCTTATGTTAAATGCAAGTTATTGTTGTATAGACATGAGTTGTTGTGTTAAATGTATAGGCACGTGAGATGTTGTTGTACACAAATGCAAGTTGTTGTAATATAGACATGAGTTTTATACACAATTGCAAGTTGATGTTGTATGCACCTGAGTTGTTGTACACAAATCCAAGACCGCAGGAAACAACAAAAGATTGTGAATTTAGCCCAATCCATCACACAAACCAGCCTCCCATCCATTGGCTCTGTCTACACTTCCCGCTGCCTCGGAAAAGCAGCTGGCATAATTAAGGACCCCACGCACCCCGGACACTCTTTCTTCTATCTTCTTCCGTTGGGACAAAGATACAAAAGTCTGAGGTCACGTACCAAACCACTCAAGAACAGCTTCTTCCCTGCTGCTGTCAGACTTTTGAATGGACTTACCTTGCATTAAGTTGATCTTTCTCTACACCCTAGCTATGACTGTAACACTACATTCTGCACTCTCTCCTTTCCTTCCAACTGCAACCTCCTTCGTGGACAATGAACGGTATGCTTTGTCTGTATAGTGTGCAAGTAACAATACTTTTCACTGTATGATAATACATGTGACAATAATAAATCAAATCAAATCAAAACGAATTGTTGCAGTATGGACAGGTGAGTTGTTGTTGTACACAAATGCAAGCTGCTGTGGTATAGATGTGATTTGTTGTATTATATGTAAGTTTTGTTGTATAGACCTTAGTTGTTGCACGAAATGCAAGTTGCTGTTGTATAAACATGTGAGCTATTGTACTAAAGGTAAGTTGTTGTTGTATAAACATGTGAGCTGTTATACTAAAGATAAGTTGTTGTTGCACTAAATGCAAGTTGTTGTATAGGCATGTGAGCTGTTTTACTAAATGTAAGTTGTTGTTGTAGAGGAATGAGTTGTTGTTGCACTAAATGCAAGTTGTTGCTGTAGAGAGATGTGAGTATTTGTACACAAATGTAAGCTGTTGTTGTTCTCCACACTTTACTAGGTGCCATTGTCCACGAAGGAGGTTGCAGTTGCTGTGTATGCCTGAAAAGGGTAGAATATCCCTGTCATGTTTACAAGGAAGCAAGGTTGAAAATTGTGGAGGTGCCGGCTGTAATATTCTAATCTTCTTCCAGCGCAGGGTTGGTGCCAGAGGACTGGACAATTGCAAATGTTACATCCCCATTTGAAATCGGGGTGCAAGGATAAACCCAATAATTACAGGCCAGCGATTTTAAACTCAGGTGGGATAGCTTACAACAACTACAATCGGGGACGTAACTGGTAAAGGCAAAGTACTGTGGATACTGGAACCCGAAACCAAAACAGGAAAATGCTGGAAAATCTCAGCAGGTCTGACAGCATCTGTGGGGAGAGAATAGAGCCAACGTTTGGGTGGCACGGTGGCACTGCTGCTTCACAGCGCCAGGGACCCGAGTTCGATTCCCAGCTTGGGTCACTGTCTGTGCGGAGTTTGCACGTTCTCCCCGTGTCTGATTGGGTTTCCTCCGGGTGCTCCGGTTTCCTCCCGCAGTCCAAAGATGTGCGGGTTAGGTGGATTGGCCGTGTTCAATTGCCTCTTAGTGTCAGGGGATTAGCTAGTGTAAATACATGGGGTTGTGTGGGGGGGGGAGGTGGAGCCTGGGTGGGATTGTGGCCGGTGCAGACTCGATGGGCTGAATGGCCTCTTTCTGCACTATCGGGATTCTACGATTCTGTGATTCTATATTTCGAGTCTGGATGACCCTTCGTCAGAGCCGGTACCTGGACAAGTGTGGATTGACGGAGGAATGTCAGGAGGGATTCGCGGAGGGAAAATCGCGTTGAACCAATTGGATTGCAGGTTTCTGATCAGGGATTTGGTGAATAAGAAATTCCACATCATCAGTTTTCCCGCAGGGCTGCAGCCTTGGTGAATAAAGGGGGAGGCGGCAGCTTGGATATAATAAGGACAGGAACAGTGAGTAAGAGTGGGTAGATGGTTTGTTCAGATCAGTGGAAGGTTTCTGGTGTTTCCTTGGGCCAGGTAATAAGACAACTTCCTTTTCTCAATTACATCAATGACTTACACTTCACTGTACAGGACACAGTTTCAAAATTTGCTGATTTGTCACAAAACTTGGAGGTATAGCAAACTACGTGTGGGTGAGAGTGTCCACGTGTGTGTGAGGTGTGTACGGGCCTAATAAGTGTGTGTGACACGTATGTCTGATGTGAGATCTGTGTGTGTGTGTGTGTGTAATGTATGAGTGCAATATACTGTTTTTATGAGATGTGTGTTTCATATATGTATGCATGATATTTTTGTCATATGTGTATGCAATACACATGCATGAAATGTATGTGAGATGTGTGTGATGTGATTGTGTGACATATTTATGAGTGTTCGTGTGTGTGCAACATGTGTGTGATGAGTCCATGATATATGTGTGTGTGTGTGTGTGTGTGATGTCTGTGCATGTATGCACGTGTGTAATATGTGTGTGTGTGTGTGTGTGAGAGATGTATGTGTGAGCACATGCGACTTAGACTGGGTGGACCAGAACACAATTTTACAATCATACAAAACATAAATGTAGTCAACTGCATATGTTTTAAGTGTGTGTGTGTATTTGTGCATGTGTCTGTGTGTGTGTGTGTATCTGTCAGTGTGTGTGTGTGTCAGTGTGTGTGTCAGTGTGTGTGTGTGTGTGTGTGTCAGTGTGTGTGTTGTGTGTGTGTGTGTGTTGTGTGTGTGTGTCAGTGTGTGTGTGTCAGTGTGTGGGTTGTGTGTGTGTGTTGTGTGTGTGTCAGTGTGTGTGTGTCAGTGTGTGTGTTGTGTGTGTGTGTGTGTTGTGTGTGTGTGTCAGTGTGTGTGTGTCAGTGTGTGGGTTGTGTGTGTGTGTTGTGTGTGTGTCAGTGTGTGTGTGTCAGTGTGTGTGTGTGTCAATGTGTGTGTGTGTCTCAGTTTTGTATGTGTATGATATGACTGTGTGTATGATATGTGTATTATGATGTGTGTGATTATAGTATGTGTATTTGCATGATGTGTGTGTGTGTGTACATGATTATTTTCTGAGCATGTGGCATGTCTGTGCTATATAAGTGTGTTAAATGTGTTTCAGTGCGTGAGAGAGACATCGTGGTATGTTTGATATCACTGGGTATAATTTGTGTCTGATACTAAGTATTTTGTGGTATTTGTGTGATACGTGTGTGCGTGATATATTTGAATGTGTGATGTATGTGATAAGAATGATGTCTGTATGTGATGTTTGCACCATGTGTGTGATGTATGTGTGCTGTGTGTGATGTATGTGTGGGTGTGATCTGTTTGTGGTACATGTGTGTGATATTTAAGTGTAATTGTGTATGATATTTCTGTGATAGGTCTGCGTGTGATGCATATGGGTGAGTATTTATATGTATGCATGTGAAATAGGTGTGTATACAAGGCATACACACGTGATATGTGAGCACAAGATATGAGTGTGTTGTATGTCTGTTCATCTGATATGTATTGTATGCAATACATGCAAGTGTGTAATATCTACATTTGTTTTATTCATGGGTGTCGCTGGCTGACCAGCATTTATTGCCCACCCCTAGTTGCCCTTGAGAAGGTGGTGGTGAGCTGCCTTCTTGAATCGCTACAGTCCATGTTCTGTGGGTTGACCCACAATGTCGTTAGGGAGGGAATTCCAGGATTTTGACCCAACGACTGCGAAGGAACGGCGATATATTTCCCAAGTCAGGATGGTGAGTGGTTTGGAGCGGAACTTGCAGATGGTGGTGTTCCCATTTATCTGCTGCCCTTTATGTAATATTCGTCTGTGTATAATTTGTATTTGTGACATGTTTATTAATGTAATATCTGCATGCAATACATCAATGAGAGTGATGTGTCCACATGCACATGTATAAAATGTGTGCATGAGTGATGTACAGGTGTATCTGTGATAGGTTTGTACATGTGGCACATATGTATGTTTTCATGTGTTTGACATGTATGCAAGTGAGATGGGGTGCATGCATATGATAGATAAATGTACGCTATACATGTATGCAAGTGAAGTATGTGCTTGTGACGTGTCTGAACGCGATATGTGCATATGTACAAGTGATATGTATGTGAAGTAAATTAATGTGTGTCAAATGTACCTGCGGCTGATATGTCTACATGTGATATGTAGGTGTGAGATATATGTGTGCATGTTATATTTATGCATGCACATGTGCCTGCATATGATATTTTTCTGTATGATAGATGTGCGCATCTGATGTTTGTGTGTAATATGCATGTACATGTGATATGTGTGATGTGTGTGCACATGTGTATTTGAGTGCAATATATGTGTGCATCTGATATTTGTGCATGATATGTGTACATGTGATATGTGTGTTTGTGTGGGTGATGTGTGTATCCATGTGTATATGCTTGCATGTGATGCATGCATGCATAATATATTTCTACATGTGTGATGTATGTATGTGTGTGCGATATGTGTGTATGTATCTGCATGTGCCCCTGTGCATATTTACGTGTGAGTGATACATGTGTATCTATGTGTGATATGTGTGTATATGATATGTGTGTGGGGGGCTATGTGTGTATTTGTGTGTGTAGTATGTGTGTGCGTGTGTGTATGTGTATGATATGTGTGTATCTGTGTGCGAAATGTATGTGTGTGAGATATGTGTGTAACTGTGTGTGATATGTGTGTATCTGCATTTGATATGTGTGTGGGGGGATATGAGTATGAGTGTGTGTGTATGTGAGTGTTTATGTGGTATGTGTGTGTATATGTGTGTGTGCATGTGTGTGTGATGTGTGTGATATGTGTGCGACATGTGTGCGATATGTGTGAGTATATGTGTGTATCTCTGCCATGTGATACGTGTGATATGTGATATGTGTATATGTGCTACGTACCTGTGTATGTGTGTGATATGTGTATATGTGCTATGTACCTGTGTATGTGTGTGATATGTGTGAATATGTGCTATGTGCCTGTGTATGTGTGTGATATGCGTTTATCTGTGCTATGTGCCTGTGTATGTGTGTGATATGTGTATATGCGCTATGTGCCTGTGTATGTGTGTGAAATGTGTGTATATGTGCTATTTGCCTGTGTATGTGTGTGATATGCGTGAATACATGCTGTGTGCCTGTGTATGTGTGTGATATGTATGTGATATATGTGTTGCTGTGTGTGATATGTGCGTGTGTATGTGGGTGATATGTGTGTATATGTGCTATGTGCCTGTATATGTGTGTGCTATGTGTGTACCTGTGCTATGTGCCTGTGTGTGTGTGTGTGATATGTGTGTATCTGTGCTATGTGCCTGTGTATGTGTGTGATATGTGCGTACCTGTGCTATGTGCCTGTGTGTGTGTGTGATATGTGTGTATCTGTGCTATGTGCCTGTGTATGTGTGTGATATGTGTGTATCTAAGCTATGTGCATGTGGATGTGTGTGATATTTGTATATGTGCTATGTGCCTGTGTATGTGTGTGAAATGTATGTATATGTGCTATGTGCCTGTGTATCTGCGTGATATGTATGTGATATGTGTGTTGCTGTCTGTGATATGTGCGTGTGCATGTGTGTGATATGTGTGTATATGTGCTATGTGCCTGTATATGTGTGATATGTGTGTGTATGTGCTATGTGCCTGTGTATGTGTGTGATATGTGTGTGAAATGTGTGTATATGTGCTATGTGCCTGTGTATATGTGTAATATGTGTGTATATATGCTATTTGCCTGTGTGTGTGTGATATGTGTGTATATGTGCTATGTGCCTGTGTATGTGTGTGATGTGTGTATCTGTGCTATTTGCCTGTGTATGTGTGTGATATGTGTGCACCTGTGCTATGAGCCTGTGTATGCGTGTGATGTGTGTGTATATGTGCTATGTGCCTGTGTATGTGTGTGATGTGTGTATCTGTGCTATTTGCCTGTGTATGTGTGTGATATGTGTGCACCTGTGCTATGAGCCTGTGTATGCGTGTGATATGTGAGTATATGTGCTATCTGCCTGTGTATGTGTGTGATATGTGTGTATATGTGCTATGTGCCTGTGTATGTGTGTGTATGTGTGTATATGTGCTATGTGCCTGTGTATGTGTGTGACATGTGTGTATATGTGATATGTGCCTGTGTATGTGTGTGATATGTGTGTATATGTGCTATTTGCCTGTGTATGTGTTTGATATGTGTGTACCTGTGCTATGTGCCTGTGGATGTGATATGTGTGTGTATGTGTGTATCTGTGCTATGTGCCTGTATTTGTGTGTGATATGTGTGTGTATCTGTGCTATGTGCCTGTGTATGTGTATGATATGTGTGTACCTGTGCTATGTGCCTTTGTATGTGTGTGGTATGTGTGTGTATGTGTTTGATATGTTTATATTTCTATGTATATGTGTGTATATGTGCTATGTGCCTGTGTATGTGTGTGATATGTGTGTATACGTACCTGTGTATGTGTGTGCTATGTGTGTGTATGAGTGTGATATGTGTGTATATGTGCTATGTGCCTGTGTATATGTGTGTATATGTGCTGTGTGCCTGTGTATGTGTGTATGATATGTGTGCATATGTGCTATTTGCCTGTATATGTGCTATGTGCCTGTGTATATGTGTGTATATGTGCTATGTGCCTGTGCATATGTGTGTATATGTGCTATGTGCCTGTGTATGTGTGTGATATGTGTATATGTGCCTGTGTATGTGTGTATATGTGTGCATATGTGCTATGTGCCTGTATATGTGTGTGATATGTGTGATATATGTGTGTATCTGTGCTATGTACCTGTGTATGTGTGATATATGTGTGTATATGTACCTGTGTATGTGTGATATATGTGTGTATATGTACCTGTGTATGTGTGATATATGTGTGTATCTGTGCTATGTACCTGTGTATGTGTGATATATGTGTGTATATGTACCTGTGTATGTGTGATATATGTGTGTATCTGTGCTATGTACCTGTGTATGTGTGTGATATGTGTGATATATGTACCTGTGTATGTGTGTGTATGAGTGTGATATGTGTGTATATGTGCTATGTGCCTGTGTATATGTGCTATGTGCCTGTGTATGTGTGTGATATGTGTGTATATGTGCTATGTGCCTGTGTATGTGTGATATATGTGTGTATATGTGCTATGTGCCTGTGTATACGTGTGTATATGTGTGTATATGTGCTATGTGCCTGTGCATGTGTGTTTATGTGTGTATATGTGCTATGTGCCTGTGTATGTGTGATATATGTGTGTATATGTGCTATGTGCCTGTGTATACGTGTGTATATGTGCCATGTGCCTGTGCATATGTGTGTTTATGTGTGTATCTGTGCTATGTGCCTGTGTATGTGTGTGATACATGTGTGTATATGTGCTTGTGTGTCAGCTCCCCGCAGGTCACTCGTGTCTAGACTTTATATCCCACGACCGCGGTAAGGAAATTCCAGAGCTGCCAGCCGGGTTGCCATGACTACCACTCCAGATAATGAGGTGCCCAAAGCGGGAAGACCGAGAGCCGAGAGCCCCCCCCCCCCCCCCCCCCAAAACACACCTCCGCGCCTCGGTCCTGTCAGGGGGGGTGGTTGGGAGAGCCAGCAGCCCCCCACCGAGGGGACCCCGCTGAGCCAGGGGGGGTAGCTCCTGCTTCCGGCCTCTCCCACACACACTCTCCACTCGACTGGTAAAACACAGCAGCAGCTGCCGACAGTGTCCAGTTAACCCTTCCCCGTCCCTCAGAGAGTCAGCCGGCAACTCCGAGCTCCCCTCGCTGCCCACATCCCCGCCCCGCCAACAAACCCCCACCTCACCCCCACCCCGACCACAAACCCCCACCTCACCCCCACCCCGACCACAAACCCCCACCTCACCCCCACCCCGACCACAAACCCCCACCTCACCCCCACCCCAAACCCCCACCTCACCCCCACCCCGACCACAAACCCCCACCTCACCCCCAGCCCGACCACAAACCCCCACCTCACCCCCAGCCCGACCACAAACCCCCACCTCACCTCCACCCCGACCACAAACCCCCACCTCACCCCCAGCCCGACCACAAACCCCCACCTCACCCCCACCCCGACCACAAACCCCCACCTCACCCCCAGCCCGACCACAAACCCCCACCTCACCCCCACCCCGACCACAAACCCCCACCTCACCCCCACCCCGACCACAAACCCCCACCTCACCCCCACCCCGACCACAAACCCCCACCTCACCCCCAGCCCGACCACAAACCCCCACCCCGACCACAAACCCCCACCTCACCCCCACCCCGACCACAAACCCCCACCTCACCCCCAGCCCGACCACAAACCCCCACCTCACCCCCCACCCCGACCACAAACCCCCACCTCACCCCCACCCCGGCCACAAACCCCCACCTCACCCCCACCCCGACCACAAACCCCCACCCCGACCACAAACCCCCACCTCACCCACACCCCGACCACAAACCCCCACCTCACCCCCAGCCCGACCACAAACCCCCACCTCACCCCCACCCCGCCAACAAACCCCCACCTCACCCCCACCCCGACCACAAACCCCCACCTCACCCCCACCCCGACCACAAACCCCCACCTCACCCCCAGCCCGACCACAAACCCCCACCTCACCCCCACCCCGACCACAAACCCCCACCTCACCCCCAGCCCGACCACAAACCCCCACCTCACCCCCACCCCGACCACAAACCCCCACCTCACCCCCACCCCGACCACAAACCCCCACCTCACCCCCAGCCCGACCACAAACCCCCACCTCACCCCCAGCCCGACCACAAACCCCCACCTCACCCCCACCCCGACCACAAACCCCCACCTCACCCCCAGCCCGACCACAAACCCCCACCTCACCCCCAGCCCGACCACAAACCCCCACCTCACCTCACCGTCTCTCACACCACACACTCCGGAGCTCGGGATGAGAATCCTGCAGAGGCTGCGATGGGGAAACACTTCAGGAAGGAGTGAACAGAGGATGGGAAGTCAGCCGGTGTTGCCATGGCACCCGAGTGGCTGCTGAATCCATTGCGAATGAATTCAGGAGCAGGGGGCCCCGGGCAGGAAGGCAGCAAATCCCAGCGCTGCGGCTGCTGCCAAAGTGCAGACCCCAGCCCACTGTCCTCATCCCCTCGGTCCCGACAGGAGGCCAGCCCCCAACCCTCAGCAACACACCAGACTGAACCGCAATGGATCATCTCCCTCAATCCGAAATACAGCACACAGCGAGCTTCACTCTGCATCTAACCCCGTGCTGTACCTGTCCTGGGAGTGTTTGATGGGGACAGTGTAGAGGGAGCTTTACTCTGTATCTAACCCCGTGCTGTACCTGTCCTGGGGGTGTTTGATGGGGACAGTGTGGAGGGAGCTTTACTCTGTATCTAACCCCGTGCTGTACCTGTCCTGGGAGTGTTTGATGGGGACAGTGTGGAGGGAGCTTTACTCTGTATCTAACCCCGTGCTGTACCTGTCCTGGGAGTGTTTGATGGGGACAGTGTAGAGGGAGCTTTACTCTGTATCTAACCCCGTGCTGTACCTGTCCTGGGAGTGTTTGATGGGGACAGTATAGAGGGAGCTTTACTCTGTATCTAACCCCGTGCTGTACTTGTCCTGGGAGTGTTTGATGGGGGACAGTGTAGAGGGAGCTTTACTCTGTATCTAACCCCGTGCTGTACCTGCCCTGGGAGTGTTTGATGGGGACAGTGTAGAGGGAGCTGTACTCTGTATCTAACCCCGTGCTGTACCTGTCCTGGGAGTGTTTGATAGGGGACAGTGTAGAGGGAGCTTTACTCTGTATCTAACCCCGTGCTTTACCTGTCCTGGGAGTGTTTGATGGGGCACAGTGTAGAGGGAGCTTCACTCTGCATCTAACCCCGTGCTGTACCTGTCCTGGGAGTGTTTGATGGGGACAGTGTGGAGGGAGCTTTACTCTGTTTCTAACCCCGTGCTGTACCTGTCCTGGGAGTGTTTGATGGGGACAGTGTAGAGGGAGCTTCACTCTGCATCTAACCCCGTGCTGTACCTGTCCTGGGAGTGTTTGATGGGGACAGTGTAGAGGGAGATTTACTCTGTATCTAACCCCGTGCTGTACCTGTCCTGGGAGTGTTTGATGGGGACAGTGTAGAGGGAGCTTTACTCTGTATCTAACCCCGTGCTGTACCTGTCCTGGGAGTGTTTGATGGGGACAGTGTAGAGGGAGATTTACTCTGTATCTAATCCCGTGCTGTACCTGTCCTGGGAGTGTTTGATGGGGACAGTGTAGAGGGAGCTTCACTCTGCATCTAACCCCGTGCTGTACCTGCCCTGGGAGTGTTTGATGGGGACAGTATAGAGGGAGCTTTACTCTGTATCTAACCCCGTGCTGTACTTGTCCTGGGAGTGTTTGATGGGGGACAGTGTAGAGGGAGCTTTACTCTGTATCTAACCCCGTGCTGTACCTGCCCTGGGAGTGTTTGATGGGGACAGTGTAGAGGGAGCTGTACTCTGTATCTAACCCCGTGCTGTACCTGTCCTGGGAGTGTTTGATAGGGGACAGTGTAGAGGGAGCTTTACTCTGTATCTAACCCCGTGCTGTACCTGTCCTGGGTGTGTTTGATGGGGACAGTGTAGATGGAGCTTTACTCTGTATCGAACCCCGTGCTGTACCTGTCCTGGGAGTGTTTGATGGGGACAGTGTCGAGGGAGCTTTACTCTGTATCTAACCCCGTGCTGTACCTGTCCTGGGTGTGTTTGATGGGGACAGCGTAGATGGAGCTTTACTCTGTATCTAACCCCGTGCTGTACCTGTCCTGGGAGTGTTTGATGGGGACAGTGTAGAGGGAGCTTTACTCTGTATCTAACCCCGTGCTGTACCTGTCCTGGGAGTGTTTGATGGGGACAGTGTAGATGGAGCTTCACTCTGTATCTAACCCCGTGCTGTACCTGCCCTGGGAGTGTTTGATGGGGGACAGTGTAGAGGGAGCTTTACTCTGCATCTAACCCCGTGCTGTACCTGTCCTGGGAGTGTTTGATGGGGGACAGTGTAGAGGGAGCTTTACTCTGTATCTAACCCCGTGCTGTACCTGTCCTGGGAGTGTTTGATGGGGACAGTGTAGAGGGATCTTTACTCTGTATCTAACTCCGTGCTGGACCTGTCCTGGGAGTGTTTGATGGGGACAGTGTAGAGGGTGCTTTACTCTGTATCTAACCCCGTGCTGTCCCTGTCCTGGGAGTGTTTCATAGGGACAGTGTAGAGGGAGCTTTACTCTGTATCTAACCCCGTGCTGTCCCTGTCCTGGGAGTGTTTGATGGGGGACAGTGTAGAGGGAGCTTTACTCTGTATCTAACCCCGTGCTTTCCCTGTCCTGGGAGTGTTTGATGGGGACAGTGTAGAGGGATCTTTACTCTGTATCTAACTCCGTGCTGGACCTGTCCTGGGAGTGTTTGATGGGGACAGTGTAGAGGGTGCTTTACTCTGTATCTAACCCCGTGCTGTCCCTGTCCTGGGAGTGTTTCATAGGGACAGTGTAGAGGGAGCTTTACTCTGTATCTAACCCCGTGCTGTCCCTGTCCTGGGAGTGTTTGATGGGGACAGTGTAGAGGGATCTTTACTCTGTATCTAACTCCGCGCTGTACCTGTCCTGGGAGTGTTTGATGGGGACAGTGTAGAGGGTCCTTTACTCTGTATCTAACCCCGTGCTGTCCCTGTCCTGGGAGTGTTTGATGGGGACAGTGTAGAGGGAGCTTTACTCTGTATCTAACCCCGTGCTGTCCCTGTCCTGGGAGTGTTTGATGGGGGACAGTGTAGAGGGAGCTTTACTCTGCATCTAACCCTGTGCTGCACCTGTCCTGGGAGTGTTTGATGGGGACAGTGTAGAGGGAGCTTCACTCTGCATCTAACCCTGTGCTGTACCTGTCCTGGGAGTGTTTGATGGGGACAGTGTAGAGGGAGCTTCACTCTGCATCTAACCCCGTGCTGTACCTGTCCTGGGAGTGTTTGATGGGGATAGTGTAGAGGGAGCTTTACTCTGCATCTAACCCCGTGCTGTACCTGTCCTGGGAGTGTTTGATGGGGACAGTGTAGAGGGAGCTTTACTCTGTATCTAACCCCGTGCTGTACCTGTCCTGGGAGTGTTTGATGGGGACAGTGTAGAGGGAGCTTTACTCTGTATCTAACCCCGTGCTGTACATGTCCTGACAGTGTTTGATGGGGACAGTGTAGAGGGAGCTTTACTCTGTATCTAACCCCGTGCTGCACCTGTCCTGGGAGTGTTTGATGGGGGACAGTGTAGAGGGAGCTTTACTCTGTATCTAACCCCGTGCTGTACCTGTCCTGGGAGTGTTTGATAGGGACAGTGTAGAGGGAGCTTTACTCTGTATCTAACCCCGTGCTGTACCTGTCCTGGGTGTGTTTGATGGGGACAGTGTAGATGGAGCTTTACTCTGTATCTAACCCCGTGCTGTACCTGTCCTGGGAGTGTTTGATGGGGACAGTGTCGAGGGAGCTTTACTCTGTATCTAACCCCGTGCTGTACCTGTCCTGGGTGTGTTTGATGGGGACAGTGTAGATGGAGCTTTACTCTGTATCTAACCCCGTGCTGTACCTGTCCTGGGAGTGTTTGATGGGGACAGTGTAGAGGGAGCTTTACTCTGTATCTAACCCCGTGCTGTACCTGTCCTGGGAGTGTTTGATGGGGACAGTGTAGAGGGAGCTTCACTCTGTATCTAACCCCGTGCTGTACCTGCCCTGGGAGTGTTTGATGGGGGACAGTGTAGAGGGAGCTTTACTCTGCATCTAACCCCGTGCTGTACCTGTCCTGGGAGTGTTTGATGGGGGACAGTGTAGAGGGAGCTTTACTCTGTATCTAACCCCGTGCTGTACCTGTCCTGGGAGTGTTTGATGGGGGACAGTGTAGAGGGAGCTTTACTCTGTATCTAACCCCGTGCTGTCCCTGTCCTGGGAGTGTTTGATGGGGACAGTGTAGAGGGATCTTTACTCTGTATCTAACTCCGTGCTGTACCTGTCCTGGGAGTGTTTGATGGGGACAGTGTAGAGGGTGCTTTACTCTGTATCTAACCCCGTGCTGTCCCTGTCCTGGGAGTGTTTCATAGGGACAGTGTAGAGGGGGCTTTACTCTGTATCTAACCCCGTGCTGTCCCTGTCCTGGGAGTGTTTGATGGGGACAGTGTAGAGGGATCTTTACTCTGTATCTAACTCCGTGCTGTACCTGTCCTGGGAGTGTTTAATGGGGACAGTGTAGAGGGTGCTTTACTCTGTATCTAACCCCGTGCTGTCCCTGTCCTGGGAGTGTTTCATAGGGACAGTGTAGAGGGAGCTTTACTCTGTATCTAACCCTGTGCTGTCCCTGTCCTGGGAGTGTTTGATGGGGGACAGTGTAGCGGGAGCTTTACTCTGCATCTCACCCTGTGCTGCACCTGTCCTGGGAGTGTTTGATGGGGACAGTGTAGAGGGAGCTTCACTCTGCATCTAACCCTGTGCTGTACCTGTCCTGGGAGTGTTTGATGGGGACAGTGTAGAGGGAGCTTCACTCTGCATCTAACCCCGTGCTGTACCTGTCCTGGGAGTGTTTGATGGGGACAGTGTAGAGGGTGCTTTACTCTGTATCTAACCCCGTGCTGTACCTGTCCTGGGAGTGTTTGATGGGGGACAGTGTAGAGGGAGCTTTCCTCTGTATCTAACCCCGTGCTGTCCCTGTCCTGGGAGTGTTTGATGGGGGACAGTGTAGAGGGAGCTTTACTCTGTATCTAACCCCGTGCTGTCCCTGTCCTGGGAGTGTTTGATGGGGACAGTGTAGAGGGATCTTTACTCTGTATCTAACTCCGTGCTGTACCTGTCCTCGGAGTGTTTGATGAGGACAGTGTAGAGGGTGCTTTACTCTGTATCTAACTCCGTGCTGTACCTGTCCTGGGAGTGTTTGACGGGGGACAGTGTAGAGGGAGCTTTACTCCGTATCTAACCCCGTGCTGTACTTGTCCCGGGTGTGTTTGGTAGGCACAGTGGAGAACATAGAACATTACAGCGCAGTACAGGCCCTTCGGCCCTCGATGTTGCGCCGACCAGTGGAACCAATCTAAAGCCCCTCTAATCTACACTATTCCAATATCATCCATATGTTTATCCAATAACCATTTGCATGCTCTTAATGTTGACGAGTCCACTACTGCTGCAGGCAGGGCATTCCACGCCCTTACTACTCTCTGAGTAAAGAACCTGCCTCTAACATCTGTCCTATATCTCTCACCCCTCAATTTAAAGCTATGTCCCCTCGTGCTAGCCATCACCACGCGAGGAAAAAGACTCTCACTATCCACCCTATCTAATCCTCTGATCATCTTGTATGCCTCTATTAAGTCACCTCTTAACCTTCTTCTCTCTAACGAAAACAACATCAAGCCCCTCAGCCTTTCCTCATATGATTTTCCCACCATACCAGGCAACATCCTGGTAAATCTCCTCTGCACCCTTTCCAACACTTCCACATCTTTCCTACAATACGGCGACCAGAACTGTATGTAATACTCCACATGCGGCCGCACCAGAGTTTTGTACAGTTGCAGCATGACCTCCTGGCTCCGAAACACAATCCCTCTACCAATAAAAGCTAACACACCGTACGCCTTCTTAACAACCCTATCAACCTGGGTGCCAACTTTCAGGGATCTACGCACATGGACACCCAGATCCCTCTGTTCGTCCACACTACCAAGTATCTTACCATTAGCCCAGTACTCTGTATTCCTGTTACTCCTTCCAAAGTGAATCACCTCACACTTTTCCGCATTAAACTCCATTTGCCACCTCTCAGCCCAGCTCTGCAGCTTATCTATGTCCCTCTGTAACCTGCCACTTCCTGCTTTACTCTGAATCTAACTCCGTGCTGTACCTATCCTGGGAGTGTTTGATGGGGGACAGTTTCGAGAGAGCTTTACTCTGCATGTAACCCCGTGTTGTACCTGTCCTGGGAGTGTTTGATGGGGACAGTGTAGAGGGAGATTCACTCTGTATCTAACCCCGTGCTGTACCTGTCCTGGAAGTACTTGATGGGGGAACAGTGTAGAGGGAACTTTACTCTGTATCTAACCCCGTGCTATCCCTGTCCTGGGAATGTTTGATTGGGACAGCGTAGAGGGAGCTTTACTCTGTATCTAACACCATGCTGTGCCTGTCCTTGGAGAGTTTGATGGGGACAGTGCAGAGGGGGCTTTATTCTGTACCTAACCCCGTGCTGAACCTGTCCTCGGAATGTTTGATGGGGGACAGTGTAGAGGTAGCTTTACTCTGTATCTAACCACGTGCCGTGCCTGTCCTGGCGGTATTTGATGGGGGACAGTGTAGAGGGAGCTTTACTCTGTATCTAACTCCGTGCTGTCCCTGTCCTGGGAGTGTTTGATGGGGGACAGTGTAGAGGGAGCTTTACTCTGTATCTAACCCCGTGCTGTACCTGTCCTGGGAGTGTTTGATGGGGGACAGTGTAGAGGGAGCTTTACTCTGTATCTAACCCCGTGCTGTACCTGTCCTGGGAGTGTTTGATGAGGATAGTGTAGAGGGAGCTTTACTCTGTATCTAACCCCGTGCTGTACCTGTCCTGGGAGTGTTTGATGGGGACAGTGTAGAGGGAGCTTTACTCTGTATCTAACCCCGTGCTGTGCCTGTCCTGGGAGTGTTTGATGGGGACAGTGTAGAGGAAGCTTTACTCTGTATCTCACCCCGTGCTGTACCTGTCCTGGGAGTGTTTGATGGGGACAGTGTAGAGGGAGCTTTACTCTGTATCTAACCCTGTGCTGTACCTGTCCTGGGAGTGTTTGATGGGGACAGTGTAGAGGGAGTTTTACTCTGTATCTAACCCCGTGCTGTCCCTGTCCTGGGAGTGTTTGATGGGGACAGTGTAGAGGGAGCTTTACTCTGTATCTAACCCCGTACTGTGCCTGTCCTGGGAGTGCTTTAGGTGGACAGTTTGATTGGATTTGATTTGATTTCTTATTGTCCCATGTATTGGGATATAGTGAAAAGTCTTGTTTCTTGCGCGCTATACACACAAAACATACCATTCATAGAGAAGGAAAGCAGAGGGCTCAGAACAACCTTCCCTATCTCTGTCACCTCCTCCAGCTCCTCCAACCCTCCCTATCTCTGTAACCTCCTCCAGTCCCTACAATCCTCCCTATCTCTGTAACCTCCTCCAATCCCTGCAACCCTCCCTATCTCTGTAGCCTCCTCCAGCTCCTCCAACCCTCCCTATCTCTGTAACCTCCTCCAATCCCTGCAACCCTCCCTATCTCTGTAACCTCCTCCAGCTCCTCCAACCCTCCCTATCTCTGTAACCTCCTCCAGCTCCTCCAACCCTCCCTATCTCTGTAACCTCCTCCAGTCCCTGCAACCTTCCCTATCTCTGTAACCTCCTCCAGCAACAATAACTCTTCCATAAGACCATAAGATCTCGGAGCAGAATTAGGCCACTCAGCCAATCGAGTCTGCTCTGCCATTCTATCATGGCTGATATTTTTCTCATCCCCATTCTCCTGCCTTTTCCCCATAACCCCCAATCCCCTTATTAATCAAGAACCTATCTATCTCTGTCTCAGACACTCAATGACCCGGCCTCCACAGCCTTCTGTGGCAAAGAGTTCCACAGATTCACCACTCTCTGGCTGAAGAAATTCCTCCTCATCTCTGTTTTAAAGGATCATCTCTTTAGCCTGAGGTTGTGCCCTCTGGTTCTAGCTTTTCCTAACAGTAGAAACATCCTCTCCACGTCCACTCTATCCAGACCTCGCAGTGTCCTGTAAGTTTTAATGAGATCTTCCCTCATCCTTCTAAACTCCAACGAGTACAGACCCAGAGTCCTCAACCGTTCCTCATAGGCCAAGCTCTTCATTCCAGGGATCATTCTTGTGAACCTCCTCTGGACTCTTTCCAAGGCCAGCACATCCTTCCTTAGATACGGAGCCCAAAGCTGCTCACAATACTCCAAATGGGGTCTGACCAGAACCTTATACAGCCTCAGAAGTACATTCCTGCTCTTGTATTCTAGCCCTCTCAACATGAATGCTAACATTGCATTTTGCCTTCCTAACTGCCAACTGAACCTGCACGTTAACCTTAAGAGAATCTTGAACAAGGACTCCCAAGTCCCTTTGTGTTTCTGATTTCCGAAGCATTTTCCCATTTAGAAAATAGTCTCTGCCTCCATTCCTCCTTCCAAAGTGCATAACCTCACACTTTTCCACATTGTATTCCATCTGCCACTTCTTTGCCCACTCTCCTAACCTGTCCAAGTCCTTCTGCAGCCCCCCTGCTTCCTCAATACTACCTGTCCCTCTACATATCTTTGTATCATCTGCAAACTTAGCAACAGTGTCTTCAGTTCCTTCCTCCAAATTGTTAATGTATATTGTGAAAAGTTGTGGTCCCAGCACTGACCTCTGAGGCACACCACTAGTCACCGGCTGCCATCCTGAGAGAGACCCCTTTATCCCCACTCTCTGCCTTCTGCCAGTCAGCCAATCCTCTATCCATGCCAGGATCTTACCCTTAACACCATGGGCTCTTAACTTATTTAACAGTCTCCGAAGCGGCACCTTGTCAAAGGCCTTCTGGAAATCTAAATAAATCACATCCACTGGTTCTCCTTTATCTAATTTCTTTGTTACATCCTCAAAGAATTTGAACAGATTTGTCAGACATGACCTCCCCTTGACAAAGCCCTATCTCTGTAACCTCCTCCAGTCCCTATAATTCTCCCTATCTCTGTAACCTCCTCCAGCCCCTACAATCCTCCCTATCTCTGTAACGTCCTCCAGCCGCTACAATCCCCCCTATCTCTGTAACCTCCTCCAGCCCCTACAATCCTCCCTATCTCTGTAACCTCCTCCAGCCCCTACAATCCTCCCTATCTCTGTAACCTCCTCCAGCCCCTACACCCCTCCCTATCTCTGTAACCTCCTCCAGCCCCTACACCCCTCCCTATCTCTGTAACCTCCTCCAGCCACTACAATCCTCCCTATCTCTGTAACCTCCTCCAGCCCCTACAATCCTCCCTATCTCTGTATCCTCCTCCAGCCCCTACAATCCTCCCTATCTCTATATCCTCCTCCAGCCCGTACAATCCTCACTATCTCTGTAACCTCCTCCAGCCCCTACAATCCCCCCTATCTCTGTAACCTCCTCCAGCCCCTACAATCCTCCCTATCTCTGTAACCTCCTCCAGCCCCTACAATCCCCCCTATCTCTGTAACCTCCTCCAGTCCCTACACCCCTCCCTATCTCTGTAACCTCCTCCAGCCCCTACACCCCTCCCTATCTCTGTAACCTCCTCCAGCCCCTACACCCCTCCCTATCTCTGTAACCTCCGCCAGTCCCTACAACTCTCCCTATCTCTGTAACCTCCTCCAGCCCCTACAACCCTCCCTATTTCTGTAACCTCCTTCAGCCCCTACACCCCTCCCTATTTCTGTAACCTCCTTCAGCCTCTACAACCGCCACTATCTCTGTAACCTCCTCCAGCCCCTACAACCCTCCCTATCTCTGTAACCTCTTCCAGCCCCTACATCCCTCCCTATCTCTGTAACCTCTTCCAGCCCCTACATCCCTCCTATCTCTGTAACCTCCTCCAGTCCCTACAACCCTCCCTATCTCAGTAACCTCCTCCAGCCCCTACACCCCTCCCTATCTCTGTAACCTCCGCCAGTCCCTACAACCCTCCCTATCTCTGTAACCTCCTCCAGCCCCTACAACCCTCCCTATCTCTGTAACCTCCTCCAGTCCCTACAACCCTCCCTATCTCTGTAACCTCCGCCAGTCCCTACAACCCTCCCTATCTCTGTAACCTCCTCCAGCCCCTACACCCCTCCCTATCTCTGTAACCTCCTCCAGTCCCTACACCCCTCCCTATCTCTGTAACTTCCTCCAGCTCCTACGACCATCTTGATGGGGATGTTGTGCGGGGCGGTTGGGGGGGGAGGGGGATGGGGAGTAGAGTGGTTGGATGTGGAGTGATCACAAATCTGCATCGGGGTCTCTGAAGAAGGAGTCACGGGGACTCGGAGCATGAACTCTCTTTCTGCTTCCCCCCCCCCCCCCCCGCCCTCCGCCAACCCACCAACGCTGCCGTTTCTGCTGAGATTTTCCAGCATGTTCTCTTTGTGTTTCAGGTTTCCAGGATCTGCAGTATTTTATTTTTGTCTTGACAATATCTTCAAGGATTGCCCAACATTTCAGAGTAGGACATTTCCCCTCAGGTTACACACACGATGTTGGGGAAGATGGCTGATACTTCCCCGGGCAGGTGATGAGGGAGATGAAGAGTCCTTCTCAAAGTGTGGGAAACCACCCTGTTCTCCATCGAGTGCCTATGAAATGTGGGATCGACCTTTAACATTTCCTGCCGAATCCGGAATGTCCCCTGACAAAGCCAGGGGTGGAATCTTCCATTTTTTTGGCTAAGTGTGAACTAAGGCAGGAAAATCGGGGGGGGGGGGGCGGGGGGGGCGGGCTGTCCATCAGCTCCCCCCACATATCCCCTCCCACCCGCCCCGCCCTCGCTGCATTTATATTACACTTCATCAATAAAAGTCCTGACTGTGGGTTTCCCCCCTACGTCAGGTTGTTGGGGCTGAATGAGCAACATTGGCCTTCTAGAGACCAGGGTTCCCCAATCTAATCACAATAGGGATATGGGGAACGCCTCCCCCCCCCACCCCCAACCCCCACCCCTTAGGGAATCCCTATCCCCATGGACATGGGGAAGCCCCCCCCCCCCCCTCCCTGTGAATCCCTACCCCCACGGATGTGGAACACCGTTCCCCCAGAATCCCTACCCCGCCGTAGACATGGGGAATGCCCCCCTGGGGAATCCCTACCCCCATGGACATTTGATTTGAGTTATTATTGTCACATGTATTAGCATGCAGTGAAAAGTATTGTTTCCTGCGCGCTTTACAGACAAAGCATACCGTTCATAGAGTACATAGGGGAGAAGGAAAGGAGAGAGTGCAGAATGTAGTGTTACAGTCATCGTTAGGGTGTAGAGAAAGATCAACTTAATGCAAGGAAAGTCCACTCAAAAGTCCGATGGCAGCAGGGAAGAAACTGTTCTTGAGTTCAGTTGGTCCGTGACCTCAGAGTTTTGTATCTTGTTCCCGAAGGAAGAAGGTGAAAGAGAGAATGTCCGGGGTGCGTGGGATGGTTGGTTATGCTGGCTGTTTTTCCGAGGCAGCGGGAAATGTAGACGGAGTCAATGGATGGGAAACTCCCCCCCCCCCCCCCCCCCCCAAGGGAATTCCTCCCCCGCAGACATGGGGAACAACCGCCCCCCTTCCAGGATATCCATACCCCTCCAGAACAGGGATCTCCCCCCCCCCCCCCCCCCCCCCAAGGAATCCCTCCCCCCACAGACACTGGGAACCCCCCCTAGGCTATGCATACCCCGACAGAATAGGAACCTCCCCCCACAGACATGGGAAACCACACCCACCACAAACCTCCAGAACGGAAGCCCTCCCACAGAATGCTTGGGCAGTGCCAGGTTACTGCCCAGGCATGACCCTCTCTGCCCTGGCAGCTGCAATGACCTCTGTGCCCCTGGCGGGTTCCCATCGCCAGCGCCCCCTTTACTGAGCAGTTGAGTTGACACATGGAAAGCAGTTTACCAGCTGGCAGCGATTGGTGCTGACCCTTCAAAGCATTGACTTTCTTGAGAATTCGCTTCAACTCCAGGTGCTTGGTAAAGGCTCAGTGACCCGAGGCCGGAATTGAACCCGGATCCCTGGCGCTGAGAGGCTCCCAGCTCAAACCTCCAGGCGCCCCCCCCCCCCCCCCCCCCCCCACCCTCCTCCCGGGCTGTGCTAAACTCAGGATTTGATCCTGATCTTCTCCACCACTTCCTCAGCCTCCAACACGGCGTGAGAAACAGTGGCACCCAATTTACACAGTAAGAAGTTTAACAACACCAGGTTAAAGTCCAACAGGTTTATTTGGTAGCAAAAGCCACACAAGCTTTCGGAGCTCCAAGCCCCTTCTTCAGGTGAGTGGGAATTCTGTGGGAATCCACATCATGACTACCATCGACACCCAATTTACACACAGGAAGCCCCCACACAGGACGCAGCGTAGTCATCAGCACTGTTTCTGCTGCTTGCGACGGACGTTGAGTAAATATCGGGTCCAGGAGCCTGCGGGGAACTCCCCCAGCCCCTCAGTAATGGGGGAGGGGGGGTGGTGCGGGGGTTGGGGGGGGGAACAGTTCCTGTACAGCCACTCGGGACACATGGACCTCGGGTGTAACCTGTCATCTGAACGATGGCAGTGCTGTCTATGGGGTCTCCGGACCTGCTTCCGGTCTGGACTGAAATCCCACAGAAAGAGATCGGGAGCTGGACTGTTGGTGTTCTCAGGTATCTGCTATTCCTGTCCTTCTAGATGGTAGAGGTCGTGGGTTTGGAAGGTGCTGCCTAAGGAGCCTTGGTGAGTCCCTGCAGTGCATCTTGTAGATGGTAACACGGCTGTGACTGTGCGTCAGTGATGGGGGGAGTGACTGTTCAAACATTTTCAGTTACGGGGGGGCAGGCAGAAACTGGAGGGGTCCACAGTATCTTTCACTGACAATGGGTGTCAAAGGGGAATTTCCCTGAGATTTATTTTGGTGCCGTGGCTTAATTGGTTAAAGCGCCTTTGGAGCAAACAGGAGATTCTGAGTTTGAATCTCAGCGATGTCTTTGTGCATTTCACAATTTTTAAAAGTGACTTTTAAGAGGCGCCTGGACAAATAACGAATAGGATGGGAATAGAGGGATACGGTCCCCGGAAGGGTCGGGGGTTTTAGTTCAGTCGGGCAGCGTGGTCGGTGCAGGCTTGGAGGGCCGAAGGGCCTGTTCCTGTGCTGTAATTTTCTTTGTTCTTTGTATTTCTGTCCGGTGTTACTTTTGGATGCCTCAAGGGCCTGCGTGATGGGTGGCACAGTGGTTAGCACTGCTGCCTCACAGCGCCAGGGACCCGGGTTCAATTCTGGCCTCGGGTCACTGTCTGTGTGGAGTTTGCACTTTCTCCCTGTGTCGGCGTGGGTTTCCTCCGGGTGCCCCGGTTTCCTCCCACAGTCCAAAGATGTGTGGGTTGGTGGATTGGCCGTGCTAGATTGACCCTAGCGTCAGGGGATTAGCAGGGTAAATATATGGAGTTATGGCAATAGGGCCTGGGTGGGATTGTGGTTGGTCCAGGCTCGATGGGCCGAATGGCCTCCTTCTGCACTGCAGGGAGGAAAGGGAGGGGGTGTTGCAGGGGGGTGAGTGTAGATGTTTCACTGTGTCAGGATAAGGAAGGCTTGTTATGCCATCTAACCTGGTGTCTGCAACGATATAAAACCTTGGTTAGACTGCATTTGGAGTATTGTGCGCAGTTCTGGTCACCAGAGTAGAAGAAGGACGTGGAACCTTTGGAGAGAGTGCAAAGAAGGTTCACCAGGATGTTGCCTGGTCTGAGGGTGTTGGCTATGAGGAGAGGTTAAATAAACTGGGATTGTTTTCACTGGAAAGACGGATGCTGAGGGGAGACTTGATAGAGGTCTACAAAATGATGAGAGGCAGAGACAGGGTGGATAATCAGAGGCTTTTCCCCAGGGTGGAAGTGTCAATTACAAGGGGGCACAGGTTCAAGGTGAGAGGGGGAAAGTTTAAGGGAGATGTGCGGGGGAAGTTTTTCACACAGAGAGTGGTGGGTGCCTGGAACACACTGCCAGTGGAGGTGGTGGAACATTAGCAACATTTAAGAGGCATCTGGATGGGTCCATGAATAGAGAGGGAACAGAGGCACACGGACCGGGTAAGGGCAGAAGATTCTTTTTAGTCAGGGCACGTTTTTTAAAAAATTTTTATATTTTAAAAATACAGAACAGAACTACAAGGTCAGGTTAAAACTGAAGCATACATTTATTTTGAATGGGATAGAATTGAAAAACATGAAATTTAACACATTCATTATTTTTTACATGACACTAATAACATCAACTTCATAGCTTGGGTTCGCCCCCACTGGGAGTCACTGTGCACAGTTCCGGTCTCCGTATCACACTGGGAGTCACTGTGCACAGTTCCGGTCTCTGTATCACACTGGGCGTCACTGTACACAGTTCCAGTCTCTGTATCACACTGGGAGTCACTGTGCACAGTTCCAGTCTCTGTATCACACTGGGAGTCAGTGTGCACAGTTCCGGTCTCTGTATCACACTGGGAGTCACTGTGCACAGTTCCGGTCTCCGTATCACACTGGGAGTCACTGTGCACAGTTCCGGTCTCCGTATCACACTGGGAGTCACTGTGCACAGTTCCGGTCTCTGTATCACACTGGGAGTCACTGTGCACAGTTCCGGTCTCTGTATCACACTGGGAGTCACTGTGCACAGTTCTGGTCTCCGTATCACACTGGGAGTCACTGTGCACAGTTCCGGTCTCTGTATCACACTGGGAGTCACTGTGCACAGTTCCGGTCTCTGGATCACACTGGGAGTCACTGTGCACAGTTCCGGTCTCTGTATCACACTGGGAGTCAGTGTGCACAGTTCCGGTCTCTGTATCACACTGGGAGTCACTGTGCACAGTTCCGGTCTCTGTATCACACTGGGAGTCAGTGTGCACAGTTCCGGTCTCTGTATCACACTGGGAGTCACTGTGCACAGTTCCGGTCTCTGTATCACACTGGGAGTCACTGTGCACAGTTCCGGTCTCTGTATCAGAGTCACTGTGCACAGTTCCGGTCTCTGTATCAGAGTCACTGTGCACAGTTCCGGTCTCTGTATCAGAGTCACTGTGCACAGTTCCGGTCTCTGTATCACACTGGGAGTCACTGTGCACAGTTCCGGTCTCTGTATCACACTGGGAGTCACTGTGCACAGTTCCGGTCTCCATATCAGAGTCACTGTGCACAGTTCCGGTCTCTGTATCACACTGGGAGTCACTGTGCACAGTTCCGGTCTCTGTATCACACTGGGAGTCACTGTGCACAGTTCCGGTCTCCATATCAGAGTCACTGTGCACAGTTCCGGTCTCCATATCAGAGTCACTGTGCACAGTTCCGGTCTCCATATCAGAGTCACTGTGCACAGTTCCGGTCTCCATATCAGAGTCACTGTGCACAGTTCCGGTCTCCATATCAGAGTCACTGTGCACAGTTCCGGTCTCCATATCAGAGTCACTGTGCACAGTTCCGGTCTCCATATCAGAGTCACTGTGCACAGTTCCGGTCTCCATATCAGAGTCACTGTGCACAGTTCCGGTCTCCATATCAGAGTCACTGTGCACAGTTCCGGTCTCCATATCAGAGTCACTGTGCACAGTTCCGGTCTCTGTATCACACTGGGAGTCACTGTGCACAGTTCCGGTCTCTGTATCACACTGGGAGTCACTGTGCACAGTTCCGGTCTCCATATCAGAGTCACTGTGCACAGCTTTATAGAAGAATTTAGGAAACATTTCTACCCGCTGGCTGGACTTATCAGGTTAGTGCTGCGAGAAAATGGCTGCATCTGCAATTGGTCCACCATCACCATCACCTGATTCGATGGTGGGGCAGAATCCGAGGGCTGAATGGCTTCCTGTTCCCGTGTTGTCTACATTGCGAAGGGACATCAGAGCACGGGACAAAGACCTCCTGGAGTGATGTGGAAAGGGGAGGTGAGAACCCGCTTGGCTGGTCTGAGTGTCCTCTCTTTGGGGGCAGAGGTGACTGGGGGAGAGGTAATCTGGTCCAGATGTTGAAAATGAGGGAAGGATTCGATTGGGCAGATGTAGAGATGTTTGTGAGTGGGACCGGAACCAGGAGGGCGCGGGGAACAAGGAGGGGGTTGGGAACATAAATAAATACAGTCCAATGTAGGAGAAACATCTTCACCCAGAGCGTGGGGAGAACTCGCTCCCACGGGGAGCGGCTGAGGGTGGACAGTGCCTGTGTGGGGAAAAGCTGGATAAACAGGAGAGGGGGAGAGAAGGAGGTGTTGGGGTGAGGTGAGGGAGTAGGAAGGGAGGCTTGCCTGGAGAGTGGGGAGGAGATGGACCGACGCACTATTGAGGGACAGGTCTCTGCTTGTAGCTTCTCCATGCGGACACAACCTTCAGCCCCACTCCCGACCTCTCACCCCATTCACTGCTACTGAATGGCAGTCCACATTGCGGAATCAGAGTAAATATTTCTTTAACCAAGAGCTTTCGTTCAGCTCTTTGAGCGCTTTAACCTCCCCGCCATCGAATCCCACTGGGATTTCTCGCTGCTCTTGAGTCTTTGGCGTTTCCCCCTTCCCCGGTTTCACCCCCTCACTCTCTCCTGCCGGTGACAGCCTCCCCGGTTGCCCCCGGTTACCAGCCCCCCTGGTGTTTACATGATGGTGCAGTTTTTCTTCTGGGGGTTGTTGCTGAACAGCAGCTGATAGAGGGGGCGGTCGGAGAGATGAATGTGGGAGGCTATAGCCTGGATGGTGGTGCCAAACTCGACCACCCGCTCCTGGTACTGATAACCACCAGCGTGCAGGCCCACCAGCCCACCGTAGAGGCTGATGACCGGGGAGCCGGAGGCGGCGGGGTCGTGGAGGAATTCGGTGTCGTAGGGCACTCGCTCGGGCCTGGGCTGCCGGGAGAAGGTGCATCCGGAGAATGCCTGGAAGCTTTGGCGGCTGGCCAGGTCATCCCCGTCCTCGGGGTTCAGGGGGGCCAGCATGAGGGCCTCAGTGAAGTGGCGGCCCACGGTGTACACCACACCCTGGGGGATGGGCTTGGTGGCAGAGGTGGCCAGGCTAGGCCTCAGCTCGGAGCCTCGGCCCTCGGGCACCTCCAGGGCCAGGACGGCGTAGTCCAGCTCCGAAGAGAAGGCCTTGAGGCCGCCGGCGGCCACCTTCCACTGGGTCTCGCTGCTGGTACGGAAGGTGAAGCTGACACTGGCCGCTTCGCTCACCGCTGCCCCCCACTCGCTCTCGGGAACCTCCTCCCCCACCATCATCTTGATGGCGTGGTGGCAGGTCAGCACGTGACCCCTGGCCAGGTGGAAGCAGGAGGCGCTGCCCTCGTTCCCAGGCCGACTCCAGCGCAGGGTGCCCACCGACTCGTTCATGGCCGTGGGCAGCTTGGCCACGTGGCTGGGCAGCCGGTTGGGCACCGGGCTGCCGGTCAGCTCCTCAAACTCCTTCTGGGCCCCCTCCCAGGGCCCGCTGCCCCCCAGCTGCCTGTTCAGGTACTGGTCCAGCTCTTGGGCCAGCTGGTGGAGGTTGGGCTTCCTCCCGGGTAGGGGGGCCTGGTCCCCGGCCCCCGCGGGTCCCAGCTCGAAAGCCCCGGCCGGCAGCTGCTTGGCCACCAGGCTCAGGGGGAAGGCCTGTCGGCTCTGGCGCTCCACCAGCTGCCATCCCTCGCCGCCCACCTCGGGCAGGAACCTGCCGTCCTTGCCCAGCGCCTCGCCCACTGTCTCCTCTCCCAAGGCGAAGACGCAGAGGTCCACCCCGGCCTCGGGCTCCTTCAGGATCGGCCTCTCCCCGGGAGCGGGGCTGACGGTGAATGTCACGCACTCCTGGCCTCCGGCGGAGTCCTGCCGGCCCTGGGAGCCCCCGCTCGCTGCGAATGACACCTCCAGGTGGGCCTTCTCTGGCAGGCCTCTGCAGGGCATCCCCACATTGAGGGCCCCTCGGAGCTGCTCCCGTTCCACCAGCTGCACTGTCCTCCCCTCATTTTTCTTCTCCTCCTCGGCGAAGACACTGGACGAGCTCCTCAGGGCGGAGATTAGAGACTGCTCGGGACTCCCCTTGGCCGCATGCTTCTCCCCCTCGGAGCCTCCAAAGGCAAACGTGAATTCCTTCTCAGCCTCCGCTGTCGCCATGGTGACTGCTCTGCAGGATCGGCCAGATGTTTCGATCAGAAGATGTCCGGATTTGTAACGCACCAGAAAGGCTGAATGTTCACCTTCAGAGAAAACAAATCATCCAGCTAAAAACTAGAAAACTCCAACAATACTCAAAAATCTCAACATCATCCGGGACAAAAGCACTGCTCTGAAATTCAAAATTTCTAATTAGAAGCATAATTTCTGAAGTCAAAACCCAATCTCTAAATCTGAAACCCAATCTCTAAATCTGAAACCCAATCTCTAAATCTGAAACCCAACCTCTAAATCTGAAACCCAATCTCTAGGGCATGGGATCCAAGGGGCTGTTGCCTTGTGGATCCAGAACTGGCTTGCCTGCAGAAGGCAGAGAGTGGCTGTGGAGGGGTCTTTCTCTGCATGGAGGTCAGTGACCAGTGGAGTGCCCCAGGGATCTGTTCTGGGACCCTTGCTGTTTGTCATTTTCATAAATGACCTGGATGAGGAAGTGGAGGGATGGGTTGGTAAGTTTGCTGACGACACCAAGGTAGGTGGTGTTGTGGATAGTTTGGAGGGATGTCAGAAGTTGCAGCGAGACATAGATAGAATGCAAGACTGGGCGGAGAAGTGGCAGATGGACTTCAACCCGGATAAGTGTGTAGTGATCCATTTTGGCAGATCCAATGGGATGGAGCAGCAGTATAAAATGAAGGGTACCATTCTTAGCAGTGTAGAGGATCAGAAGGACCTTGGGGTCCGGGTCCATAGGACTCTTAAATCGGCCTCGCAGGTGGAGGATGCGGTCAAGAAGGCGTATGGCGTACTAGCCTTCATTAATCGAGGGATTGAGTTTAGGAGTCGGGAGATAATGCTGCAGCTTTATAGGACCCTGGTTAGACCCCACTTGGAGTACTGCGCGCAGTTCTGGTCACCTCATTACAGGAAAGATGTTGAAGCCATTGAAAGGGTGCAGAGGAGATTTACAAGGATGTTGCCTGGATTGGGGGGCATGCCTTATGAGGATAGGTTGAGGGAGCTTGGTCTCTTCTCCCTGGAGAGACGAAGGATGAGAGGTGACCTGATAGAGGTTTACAAGATGTTGAGGGGTCTGGATAGGGTGGACTCTCAGAGGCTATTTCCAAGGGCTGAAATGGTTGCTACGAGAGGACACAGGTTTAAGGTGCTGGGGGGTAGGTACAGGGGGGATGTCAGGGGTAAGTTTTTCACTCAGAGGGTGGTGGGTGAGTGGAATCGGCTGACGTCGGTGGTGGTGGAGGCAAACTCGTTGGGGTCTTTTAAGAGACTTCTGGATGAGTACATGGGATTTAATGGGATTGAGGGCTATAGATAGGCCTAGAGGTGGGGATGTGATCGGCGCAACTTGTGGGCCGAAGGGCCTGTTTGTGCTGTGGCTTTCTACGTTCTATGTTCTATGTAAATCCAAAAAGGTTCCAAAAGAAATCTGGGAAATTATCAGCCAGTAAGTTTGACGTCGGTGGTGGGCAAGTTATTGGAAGGTGTGATAAGGGATAGGATCTACAAATATTTGGATAGACAGAGATTTATTGGGGAGAGTCAACATGGCTTTGTGCGTGGTAGGTCATGTTTGACCAATCTATTAGAGTTTTTCGAGGAGGTTACCAGGAAAGTGGATGAAGGGAAGGCGGTGGATGGTGTCTACCTGGATTTCAGCAAGGCCTTTGACAAGGTCCCTCATGGGAGGTTAGTTAGGAAGGTTCAGTCGCTAGGTATACATGGGGAGGTAGTAAATTGGATTAGACACTGGCTCAATGGAAGAAGCCAGAGAGTGGTTGTGGAGGATTGCTTCTCTGAGTGGAGGCCTGTGACTAGTGGTGTGCTGCAGGGATCGGTGTTGGGTCCATTGTTGTTTGTCATCTATATCAATGATCTGGATGATAATGTGGTAAATTGGATCAGCAAGTTTGCTGATGATACAAAGATTGGAGGTGTAGTGGACAGTGAGGAAGGTTTTCAAAGCTTGCAGAGGGATTTGGACCAACTAGAAAAATGGGCTAAAAAATGGCAAATGGAATTTAACGCAGACAAGTGTGAGATATTGCACATTGGAAGGACAAACCAAAGTAGAACGTACAAGGTAAGTGGTAGGACTCTGAAGAGTGCAGTTGAACAGAGGGATCTGGGAATACAGGTACAGAATTCCCTAAAAGTGACGTCACAGGTGGATAGGGTCGTAAAGAGTGCCTTTGGTACATTGGCCTTTATAAATCGGAGTATCGAGTATAAAAGTTGGAGTGTTATGGTAAGGTTATATAAGGCATTGGTGAGGCCGAATTTGGAGTATTATGTACAGTTTTGGTCACCTAGTTACAGGAAGGATGTAAGTAAGGTTGAAAGAGTGCAGAGAAGGTTTACAAGGATGTTGCCGGGACTTGAGAAGCTGAGTTACAGAGAGAGATTGAATAGGTTGGGACTTTATTCCCTGGAGCGTAGAAGATTGAGGGGAGATTTGATAGAGGTGTATAAGATTTTGATGGGTATAGATAGAGTGAATGCAAGCAGGCTTTTTCCGCTGAGGCGAGGGGAGAAAAAAACCAGAGGGCATGGGTTAAGGGTGAAAGGAGAAAAGTTTAAAGGGAATATTAGGGGGGGCTTCTTCATGCAGAGAGTGGTGGGAGTGTGGAATGAGCTGCCGGATAAAGTGGTAAATGCGGGGTCATTTTTAACATTTAAGAAAAACTTGGACGGGTTCATGGATGAGAGGGGTGTGGAGGGATATGGTCCAAGTGCAGGTCAGTGGGACTAGGCAAAAAATGGTTCGGCACAGACAAGAAGGGCCAAAAGGCCTGTTTCTGAGCTGTAATTTTCTATGGTTCTAAAACCCAATCTCTAAATCCAAAACGCAATTTCTCAAATCTGAAATCCAATTTTTAAATGAAGAACACAATTTCTTATTTAAGGGGTACAGTGGCACAGTGGTTAGCACTACTGCCTCACAGTGGCAGGGACCCGGGTTCAGTTCCAGCCTCGGGTGGCTGTTTGCGGAGTTTTCATGTTCTCCGTGTCTGGGTGGGATGCGCAGGTTCGGTTGATTGGCCATTGTAAATTTAATGTTTACTTATTTACGAGTGTCACAAGTCGGCTTACATTAACTCTGCAGTGAAATTACTGTGAAAATCCCCTAGTCGCTACACTCCGGCACCTGTTCGGGTACACTGAGGGAGAATGCAGCATGGCCAATGCAGCTAACCAGCACATCTTTCAGACTGTGGGAGGAAACCGGAGCACCCGGAGGAAATCCTCGCAGACATGGGGAGAAGGTGCAGACTCCGCACAGACAGTGACCCAAGCTGGGAATTGAACCCAGGTCCCTGGCACTGTGAGGCAGCAGTGCTAACCACTGTGCCACCGTGTCCTTAGTGTCCAAAGATATGTAGGTTAGGTGGATTGGCCATGATAAATTGCCCCTTAGTGTCTAAAGATGTGTAGGCTAGCTGGATTAGCCATGCTCAATTTCCCCTCAGTTTGTCTGTGTGTGTGTGTGTTACTGTGAGTGTCTGTGCCCTGTGATGGACTCGTATCCTGTCCTGGGTGTATTCTGCTTAGTTTCCAGTTTCCATTAGAATAGGGTCCAACTCCCCGTGACCCTGAATTGGGGTAAGCGGTTAAGTGAAAGTGAAATGAATGGAATTTCTAAATTGGAAATCCAGTTTCTAAATTGGAAACACATGGCAGGATTTTCCATGTGCTTCGCAGTATTGGAGATGGCCCACCATTGGCCAGTGGCAGGACCTTCTGATACTGATGCTGACAATGGGGTTTCCCATTCTATGCATTCCTCCCCCACTTCCCCCCAGCTTCCTCCCCTCCCCCGCTTCCACTTCCCCCCCGCCACACCACCGGGAAACCTGCAGCGGGGTGTTCGCTGCCCCCACTGGCGAGAACAGCCAGAAAATTCCAGCCACAATTTCTAAATTCGAAACGCAATTTCTAAATTAAGATACAGGCTGGAATTTTCAGGCCCATCTTGCCGACGGGATTTCAAATCTTCGTTGATGGCGACCGCCGCACCCTAACCCCTACTGGTTCCCCAGTGGCAGAGGTGTGGATAACAGGAAAAGCTATTGAAATGGCACGACTAGAAGATCTCATTGGTGGTAAATGACGCGCCACCTCTGCAAAACACATCATGGGGGGGATGGAAAATCCCAACCACAATTTGAAAATTCAAAACACAATTTGAAAATTCAAAACACAATTTGAAAATTCAAAACACGATTTCAAAATTCAAAACACGATTTGAAAATTCAAAACACAATTTGAAAATTCAAAACACGATTTCAAAATTCAAAACACGATTTCAAAATTCAAAACACGATTTCAAAATTCAAAACATGATTTCGAAATTCAAAACACCATTTTGAAATTCTAAACAAAGTTTCAAAATTCGAAACCAAGTTTTAAAATTTGTGGAGGGTGCAAGATTGTTGGAGGGATAGCCAATTTGTTGGGAGGTGTTTGGAAACTTGCAGAAGAATTCACCAAGAAAGCTCAAAACAGAAAAATATGAAGTGTGACATTTTGAATAGAAACATAAGAGGGATGGACACAACTCAGAGATTAAAGAGAAATAGGTAGAGGCACAAAGAGTACACAAATACTCAAAAACCACTACAAATGACCACAGGCCATTAAAATAAAAATAAACCTCGCCCTAACGTCCAGAGGGTTGGAATTAAAAAGCAGTTCTGCTAAACCTGTTTGGAACCTTGGCTGGATGACACCTGGAGCACTGTGCTCGAAGTCTAAGGGAACACGATAAATGGAAGAACCATAAAGGGTGTAGAGACGCAGAGGGACCTGGGTGTGCAAGTCCACAGATCTTTGAAGGTGACGTCACAGGTGGAGAAGGTGGTGAAGAAGGCATATGGCATGCTTGCCTTTATAGGACGGGGCATAGAGTATAAGAGTTGGGGTCTGATGTTGCAGATGTATAGAACGTTGGTTCGGCCGCATTTGGAATACTGCGTCCAGTTCTGGTCGCCACACTACCAGAAGGACGTGGAGGCTTTGGAGAGAGTACAGAGGAGGTTTACCAGGATGTTGCCTGGTATGGAGGGGCTTGGTTATGAGGAGAGATTGGGGAAACTGGGGTTGTTCTCCTTGGAAAGACGGAGGATGAGGGGAGACTTAATAGAGGTGTATAAAATTATGAAAGGCGTAGATAGGGTGAACGGTGGGAAGCTTTTCCCCGGGTCGGTGGTGACGTTCACGAGGGGTCATAGGTTCAAGGTGAAGGGGGGGAGGTTTAACACAGATATCAGAAGGACATATTTGACACAGAGGGTCGTGGGGGCCTGGAATGTGTTGCCGGGCAAGGTGGTGGAGGCGGACACACTGGGAACGTTTAAGACTTATCTAGACAGCTATATGAACGGAGTGGGAATGGAGGGATACAAAAGAGTGGTCTAGTGTGGACCAGGGAGCGGCGCGGGCTAATTGTTCCTGGTTTCTCGTTTCAAGGCTTCATTCTATGATCATCTTGCTGGTGCCAGTACAGAGTGAGACTGCGGATAGTTGGGAACCTGTCTCGGGGGCAGGGAATTCATATGGTGTTCGTGGAAGTGGAAATGACTAGGGTTGGGAAGCATTTTCCGATCAGGGCCATTGTGATCTCCTGGACTCGTTTCGATCGCCTCAGGGGGTCGGAGAGGAATTTCCCAGATTTTTTTTTCCCCATATTGGCCCTGGGGTTTTTCACTCTGGGTTTTCGCCTCTCCCTGGAGATCACATGGTCTGGAATGGTGGGGTGGGGGTGAGTTAATAGGTTGTGATGAACAAAGCATCGTAGCTGTGAGGGACAGCTCGGTGGATAGGATATTGGTATGTAGATAGGCTGGAAAATTGGGCGGGGATCCTGGATTCAGGATTCAATCCTGGACCGGGGAGCGGCGCGGGCTTGGAGGGCCGAAGGGCCTGTTCCTGTGCTGTATTGTTCTTTGTTCTTTGAATGGCCTAGTAGTATTGTCATTGGATTAGCAATCCAGAGACCCAGGCTAATTCTTCGGCGGACCCGGGTTCGAATCCCACCACGGCAGATGGTGAAATTTGAACTCAATACAAAATGTGGAATTAAAAGTCTAACGATGACCATAAAACCATTGTCGATTGTTGTGAAAACCCGTGAGTACTCTCTACGACTCTTTACTTCATTTATTCATGGGATGTGGGCGTCACCGGTATTTATTGCCCATCCCTAATTGCCCCTTGAACTGAGTGTCTCGCTCAGCCATTTCAGGGTCAACTACATTGCTGTGGCTCTGGAGTCACATGTAGGCCAGACCGGGTAAGGACGGCAGATTTCCTTCCCCAAAGGACATTAGTGAACCAGATGGGTTTTTCCGACAATCGACAACGGGTCATCAGTGGATTCTTAATTCCAGGTTTTTTTTTATTGAATTCAAATTTCACCATCTGCTGTGGTGGGATTCGAACCCGGGTCCCCAGAACGTCACCCTGGATCTCTGGATTACCAGTCCAGTGACAATAGCACTAGCCAGCTGGTCGCAATATCACGACTGTAGAGGTTTTGGAGAAAGTAAAGGTGTACGAAGGTGATACCAGGAATGCGGGCGTTTACCCGTTAGGAGAACAGACTGGGGCTGTGTTGACAATAGAGGTGTTTAAAGTTCAGAAAGGTTTTGGTGGAGGGGAGATGGGGGGGACAGTGAAGCCATTGATATAAGATAGTCACCCAGACATCCAACAGGGAATTCAGGAGAAATCTTGGACAGAGTCGTGTGGATTTGCAGTTTACTGAGATGGAGGGTGGTGAAGGCGGAGACTATCGATGTTTTTAAGGGGAGGAGAGGGAAGTAAGTGAGGGAGATTGGAACCGAGGATTCTATTGGTAGTTTCAGAGGAGGAGTGAAGCAAAAACATAGCACGGCCTGATTGGGCCGAGTGGCCACATTCTGTGCCGTATATTCGATGAAATGCAATCCTGTGTAAAGCCTGCTTGATCAGCATCCCCTCTCCCGCCTTCGACATTCACTCCCTCCCCCAGCGACCCACAGAAGATAAGAGGCAGCACATGCCACAGTGCTGCTGCTGCCTCACAGCGCCAGGGACCAGGGTTCGATTCCCTGCCTTGGCTCACTGCCCGTGTCTGCGGGGGTTTCCTCCGGGTGCTCCGGTTTCCTCCCACAGCACAAAGATGTGCGGGTTAGGTGGATTGGCCGTGCTAAATTCTCCCTTAGTGTCAGGGGGATGAGCAGGGTAAATCGGGGATAAAGGAAAGTAATGTTTACTTATTAGTCACAAGTAAGGCTGACATTAACATTGCAATGAAGTTACTGTGAAATTCCCCTAGTCGCCACACTCTGGCACCTGTTCGGGTCGATGACCCTAACCCGCACGTCTTTCAGAATGTGGGAGGAAACCGGAGCACCCGGAGGAAACCCACGCAGACACGGGGAGAAGGTGCAGACTCCACACAGACAGTCACCCAAGATAGGAATCGATAAGATTCATAGGCACTGCAGCAACTCACCGAGGCACCTTCGACAGCATCTTTGACAGAGACAGAAGTGGGGGCAGGCGGTGGGGGACGGGGGGGTGGGGGCAGTAAAGGGAAGGGGAGTGAGAGGAAAAAAGAGAGAGGTGCGGAAAGAGAGGGGGGGGGGGGGTGGAGTTGAGCTGGGGGCCAGGGCAAGGCTAGCTAAGAAGAGGAGCACTCTGGAGGAGGATGACCTGAGTGGGCCTGGAGGTCTGGAGTGCATCTGCTTCAATGCGAGGAGCGTAACGGGTAAGACAGACGAACTTAGGGCCTTAATGCTTGCGCGGAATTTGGATGTGGTTGCGGTGACGGAAACTTGATTAAAAGAAAAACAGACTGGCAGCTGAATATTCCGGGGTATAAGTGTTTTAGGCGAGATAGAGGAGGGGCTAAAAAAGTTGGGGGAGTAGCAATGCTGGTTAGGGAGCATATTACCGCGGTGCAGAGGGTAGACAACTTAGAGGGGTCATGTACTGAGTCACTGTGGGTGGAACTCAGAAACAGGAAGGGTGCAGTCACTATGCTGGGGGTGTACTACAGACCACCCAACAGCCCACGGGAAGTGGAGGAAAGGATATGTCAGGAGATTCTGGATAGGTGCAGAAAAAATAGGGTTGTTGTAGTGGGGGGCCTTAATTTCCCAGGTATAGACTGGAAAGTGCTTAGAGCTGGGGTTCCGGACGGGGAGGAATTTGTAAAATGCGTACAGGAGGGTTCTTTGGAACAGTATGTCGATAGCCCGACTAGAGAGGGGGCTATACTGGACCTAGTTCAGGGAAATGAGCCCGGTCAGGTCGTCAAAGTTTCGGTAGGGGAACATGCAACTTTAGGATAGTAATGGACAAGGATGAGTGCTGTCCTACGAGCAGGGTGCTAAATTGGGGGAAGGCTAACTATAGCCGGATTAGGCAGGAATTGGTGGACGTTGATTGGGAGAGGATGTTCGAGGGTAAGTCCGCATCTGGCATGTGGGAGTCTTTTAAGGAACAATTGATAAGGCTGCAGGATAGGCATGTGCCTGTAAAAAGGAAAGATGGGAAAGGTAGGATTCGAGAGCCGTGGATAACCAGGGAAATTGATGATCTGGTTAAAATGAAAAGGGAGGCGTACGTTAAGTCCAGGCAACTGAAAACAGATGGAGCTCTGGAGGAATACAGAGAGAGTAAGAAAGAACTCAAACGGGGAGTTAGAAGGGCAAAAAGAGGTCACGAGATGTTCTTGGCAGACAGGATTAAGGAGAATCCGAAGGCATTCTATTCATACGGTAGGAACAAAAGAGTTGTCAGGGCGAAAATTGGACCCTCAGGGACAAAGGAGGGGAATTATGCTTAGAACCCAAGGGAATAGGGGAGATCCTAAATGAATACTTTGCATCGGTATTCACGAAGGAGAGGGGCGTGTTAACCGAGAGTGTGTCGGAGGGAGGTGTTGACCCGTTAGAGAAAATCTCCATTACAAGGGAGGAAGTGTTAGGTTTTTTAGAGAACATTAAAACTGACAAAGCCCCAGGGCCTGATGGCATCTATCCTAGACTGCTCAGGGAGACGAGAGATGAAATTGCTGGGCCTCTGACGGAAGTCTTTGTCGCTTCTTTGGACACAGGTGAGGTCCCTGAGGATTGGAGGATAGTGAATGTGGTCCCGTTGTTTAAGAAGGGTAGCAGGGATAACCCGGGAAATTATAGGCTGGTGTGCTTGACGTCCGTGGTAGGGAAGTTGTTGGAGAGGATTCTTAGAGACAGGATGTATGTGCATTTAGAACGGAACAATCTCATTAGTGACAGACAGCATGGTTTTGTAAGAGGGAGGTCGTGCCTTACAAATTTGGTGGAGTTTTTTGAGGAAGTGACAAAAACGGTTGACGAAGGAAGGGCCGTGGATGTCGTCTATATGGATTTCAGTAAGGCATTTGACAAAGTCCCACATGGCAGGTTGGTTAAGAAGGTTAAGGCTCATGTGATACAAGGAGAACTGGCTAGATGGGTGGAGAACTGGCTTGGCCATCGGAGACAGAGGGTGGCAGTCGAAGGGTCTTTTTCCGGCTGGAGGTCTGTGACCAGTGGTGTTCCGCAGGGCTCTGCACTGGGACTTCTGCTATTTGTGATATATATAAATGATTTGAAAGAAGGTGTAACTGGTGTTATCAGCAAGTTTGCGGATGACACGAAGATGGCTGGACTTGCGGATAGGATGAGCATTGTCGGGCAATACAGCAGGATATAGATAGGCTGGAAAATTGGGCGGAGAAATGGCAGATGGAATTTAATCCAGATAAATGCGAAGCGATGCATTTTGGAAGAAATAATGTAGGGAGGAGTTATACAATAAATGGCAGAGCCATCAGGAGTATAGAAACACAGAGGGAGCTAGGTGTGCAAGTCCACAAATCCTTGAAGGTGGCAACACAGGTGGAGAAGATGGTGAAGAAGGCATATGGTATGCTTGCCTTTATAGGACGGGGTATAGAGTATAAAAGCTGGATCTGATGATGCAGCTGTACAGAACGCTGGTTAGGCCACATTTGGAGTACTGTGTCCAGTTCTGGTCGCCGCACTACCAGAAGGACGTGGAGGCTTTAGAGAGAGTGCAGAGAGGGTTTACCAGGATGTTGCCTGGTATGGAGGGTCTTAGCTATGAGAAGAGATTGGGTAAACTGGGCTTGTTCTCCCTGGAAAGACGGAGAATGAGGGGAGATCTAATAGAGGTGTACAAGATTATGAAGGGGATAGATAGGGTGAACGGTGGGAAGCTTTTTCCCAGATCAGAAGTGACGATCACGAGGGGTCACGGGCTCAAGGTGAGAGGGGCGAAGTATAACTCAGATATTAGAGGGAAGTTTTTTACACAGAGGGTGGTGGGGGCCTGGAAAGCGCTGCCAAGTAGGGTGGTGGAGGCAGACACGCTGACATCGTTTAAGACTTACCTGGATAGTCACATGAGCAGCCTGGGAATGGAGGGATACAAACGATTGGTCTAGTTGGACCAAGGAGCGGCACAGGCTTGGAGGGCCGAAGGGCCTGTTTCCTGTGCTGTACTGTTCTTTGTTCTTTGAGAGTGTGGGTGGGTGGGGAGAGAGGGGGACAGAAAGCAAAAGCGTGGGACATGGAGGAACAGAGAGAGAGAGAGAGGTGGAAGAGAAGGGGGGACTGTGAACAAAGAACAAAGAGCAATACAGCACAGGAACAGGCCCTTCGGCCCTCCAAGCCTGTGCCGCTCATGTGCCCAACTAGACCATTCTTTTGTATCCCTCTATTCCCAGTCTGTTCATGTGGTTATCTAGATAAGTCTTAAACGATCCCAGTGTGTCCGCCTCAATCACCTTGCTTGGCAGTGCATTCCAGGCCCCCACCACCCTCTGTGTAAAATACGTCCCCCTGACATCTGTGTTGAACCTTGCCCCCCTCACCTTGAACCTGTGACCCCTTGTGTTCGTCACCTCCGACTTGGGAAAAAGCTTCCCACCGTTCACCCTATCGATGCCCTTCATAATTTTATACACCTGTATTAGGTCTCCCCTCATCCTCCGTCTTTCCAGGGAGAACAACCCCAGTTTACCCAATCTCTCCTCATAGCTAAGACCCTCCATACAAGGCAACATCCTGTTAAACCTTCTCTGCACTCTCTCCAAAGCCTCCATGTCCTTCTGGTAGTGCGGCGACCAGACTGGACGCAGTATTCCAAATGTGGCCGAACGAACGTTCTATACAGCTGCAACATCATATGCCAACTTTTATATTCTATGCCTCGTCCAATAAAGGCAAGTATGCCATATGCCTTCTTCACCACCTTCTCCACCTGTGCTGCCACCTTTAAGGATCTGTGGACTTGTACACCCAGGTCCCTCTGTGTGTCTATACTCCTGATGGTTCTGCCATTTATTGTATCGCTCTCCCTGTGGTGGGAGAGAGGGGGAGGGAGGGAGGGAGAGAGGAAGTGAGGCCGAGAGAGATGAGGAGGGAAAGAGATGGCAGAGAGAAGAGAGAGAGGGGGAGAGAGAGAGGGAGGAAGAGAGAGAGAGGGAGAGATAGGAGGAGAGAGGAGAGATGGGGACATTACTGGAAGAGGTGGGGGGGGGGAGAGAGAGTAGGAGGGAGAGGGGGAGAGAGTGTGGCGGGAGAGAAGAGGGAGAGATAGAGAGAGAAGAGGGAGAGAGAGAGGTGGGAGAGAGAAGAGAGGGAGAGGGGGAGAGAGTGTGGCGGGAGAGAAGAGGGAGAGATAGAGAGAGAAGAGGGAGAGAGAGAGGTGGGAGAGAGAAGAGAGGGAGAGGGGGAGGGAGAGGTGGGGAGGAAGAGAGAGATAGAAAGAGAGGGGGACATAGGGGCGTGGAGGTGGGCGGGAGGAGAGGGGTGGTGGAGGGGAGGGGGATGGGGGAGGGGATGGGGAGAGTGGATGAGGGTAAAGGGAAAGGAGGGGGAGACAGAATGAGGGGGGAGAGAAAGAGAAAAGGGGAGAAAGAGGGAAAAAAGAGGAAGAGAGAGAGGTGAAAGGGAGTGGGAGGAGGAGTGGGAGAGAGGGGGAAACGTGAGAGGAGAGGGAGGAGAAAGAAAGGCAAAAGGTTGGGGGGGAGGGTGTGGGGGGGGGTGGGGGAGGAGGAAGAGGGGGTGGGGGAGGACGAGGAGGGAGGGAGGTGGGGGGACAGAGGGTGTGGGGGACAGAGGGTGTGGGGGACAGAGGGTGTGGGGGGCAGAGGGTGTGGGGGACAGAGGGTGTGGGGGACAGAGGGTGTGGGGGACAGAGGGTGTGGGGGACAGAGGGTGTGGGGGACAGAGGGTGTGGGGGACAGAGGGTGTGGGGAGGGAGAGGGTGTGGGGAGGAGAGGGTGTGGGGAGGGAGAGGGTGTGGGGGGAGAGGGTGTGGGGGAGAGGGTGTGGGGGGAGAGGGTGTGGGGGGAGAGGGTGTGGGGGGAGAGGGTGTGGGGGAGAGGGTGTGGGGGAGAGGGTGTGGGGGAGAGGGTGTGGGGAGAGGTGGGGGGAGAGGGTGGGGGGAGAGGGTGTGGGGGGAGAGGGTGTGGGGGGGAGAGGGTGATGGGGGAGAGGGTGTGGGGGGAGAGGGTGTGGGGGGGAGAGGGTGTGGGGGGGAGAGGGTGTGGGGGGGAGAGGGTGTGGGGGGGGAGAGTGTCGGGGGGAGGGTGTGGGGGAGAGGGTGTGGGGGGAGCAGGGGTGGGGAGAGAGGGTGGTGGGAGAGAGGGTGTGGTGGGAGAGGGGTGGGGGGAGTAGGGGTGGGGGGGAGGGGGTGGTGGGAGAGAGGGTGTGGTGGGAGTGGGTGGGGAGGGGGGGGTGGGGGGAGTGGGTGGTGGGGGGAGGGTGTGGGGGGAGAGGGTGTGGGAGAAGGAGGGGTGGGGGAGAGGGGGTGGGGGGGAGGGTGTGGTGTGGGGGGGAGGGTGTGGTGTGGGGGGAGGGGTGGTGGTGTGTGTTGGGTGTGGGTGGAGGTGGATGGGGAAGGGGGA